>NC_142373.1:2420850-2573350 GCF_059441005.1 Hippichthys cyanospilos
TGCTGGTTGGTGGGCCCCGAGAGACGGTTGATGTTCCATATCAACCACAGAAGCGTAAACAGACACCGCAATTACAAGTTGGGATTTGTCGAGGTCCCTAATGGGGCACCAACTACTAGTCTTGTTAAAAATAGTCATGGAGTAAAATAAATTAAGGCAAACATCAATCAAGGCAGATGAAAAAAAACTACTACTTGTGTAGTCATATTAAACTTTTTTTGTTGATGACTTTTATTTATGACTTTTATGAATTAACTCAGTTCTGTTTCTCTTAATTGTGTGTGTCTGGTTCAATAAATTCTGTAGGTTTTTGAATAACAAACAAACAAATAACCTAAGCATTTTATACCTCCATCAAGAAAATAAATACCATAATCCCTCAAATATAACACTTTTTTTTTTCTTAAAATGAAAGCAAAACGTATGGGTGCATCTTATGAACAGTAATTTAAAGATTTTTTTTCATTCATGAATATTCCTACCAGACAGGAAATATTGCATAACTTCTTGAGATTAAACCTATTCAAGTAAACAAGTAAACAAACATGGCAGATGAAGCGGGAACAATGACAATAGTTTGTTTTTAACAGAAAAAAACAATTACTTAAAAGAAAAGCTCAAGTGGAACAATATAACATGATAACTAATGCTGATTTTAGGTCAGAGCTATATAAATGTACTTTCTGAGCAATCAAGGAACAACACACCTGACAGAAATATCTGGTTTAGATTATCTATGAATCGGAGAATCAAAGCGTCCTAAAGATGGCCAGAATTGAGTCTAAAGTTGGGCTAATTATCCTGCCATGTGGAGTGGGCTTTACCATAAAAGACAAACATTTTCTATTCTAACCCTAGAAAAAGTTTTTCAATAAATTCTGAATATGGAAGAATGAAGAATGGAAATAAAATGCTTTTTCTATAGTGCTGCAAAAGGAATTGAAAATGAATAGCCTTGAAACTGTAACCTTGAGAAACTTGTGGGCGATGCTTTCAACAGCGCCTGGGTATGTTTGTGTGAGTTAGAAGACCTCTGTTCTGGAGAGGAAGAAATACAACTACTATATGAAATGCTTTCAGAGCAGGAAACACACAAAAAGCTGCTTGATGAATACACTATATGGCACAGGTGTCAAACTCCAGTCCTCGTGGGCGACTTATCCTGCATGTTTTCTAACCTTCTCTCTTAAACACATCTGATTCTAATGATTAGCTTATTAGCGAGCTCTGCAGGAGCTTGAAAATGAACCTAATAATTTGAATCAGGGGTTCTTGAGAAAAAAGGTTTGAAAACATGCATGATAGCGATGGATTGGAGTTTGAAACCTGTGCTGTATGGTATGGTATGGTATGGTATGGTATGGTATGGTATGGTATGGTATGGTATGGAATACATACAGTGTATAATGTACAGTACATACTGAAAGAATGGTTTAATTCTCCAGTTCCATTTACTCTATGTAATTCTGCTTCCTAGCGCCAACTCTCATTCCTCCACATCTCACACACAATGTAGTGTTCCACATTTACTCTACTGTCTCGTCATCTTAGTCTGCCTATCAGCATTGACATCTTTACTGAAAACAGGGCTGTCAAAAATGCTACCATTAAGGTGCCAAAAACAACAAGCGCCCCTGGGCTGTCAAATGAGAACAGTCGAATAGTGCCGACATTTCCCCATCAAAATTGGTGCTGTTGCAAGCATGCTGCCAAAAAGGTGATACTGTGAAGAACCAATCATTTCCTTCTATGAAAATTACAGTCAAAACCTTGAAATCATTCCACAACGGTTACACAAGAATGGCAACACCACCGCAAGCCATAAGAAACCAAAAAACAAGAGCTCCTTGCAAATGTCGGCCCAAAAAAATACAAAATTCATGATTTTTATTTTTTTTCCATCTTGTCTTTGAAAGTTCAACATGACTTTGCTTTGATAAACAAAGCGTCGACAACATTGGCTACATAAGCCCGTGTCATTCGGTTCACAATCAAAAATGAATCAAGCATTGGGGCCACTTCCTTCCGAGAACATCCTGTTTGAATTCTCACAATGGTGAGGTACTGTTGATCAAGTGTCGGGCATCGTCTTGGTCTCGTGATGTCAAAATGTTAATACCATGATGAAGGTAACTGCTTTCTAATTAATTCAAGAAATTGGAATTAAATATCTGTTGCGAATTTTGCTTCCGGTGGTTCTAACTGGTTGCCAATTTATGGTAATAGTGTGTGTATGTGTGTGCATTCCTAAATTTAAATGAGGTGTTCAGATAAGACCGGACCTCCCTCATCAGCTGAAGATTAATACCGTATTAACATATTGGCTCATAAATGAATATTAACAAGTCCACCATGGCGACACAGCATGCTAACGAGCTCGCGAGGGGGGGAATATGTCACCTTGGGCCGTCTCCGGTTTCACAGACTCCCCATGTTATCAACTTTAATAGGACGTCTAGACGAAGACATCCTGAAGCTAGAGACATGGGGAGGGTGGATGAGACAGGAAGGAAAATAATTGATGGACATTACTGACAATGCTGAGACGGTTGGAAAAATAATCAACTGATGGACATAACTGACAATGCTATCTGTTTATATAAAAACGTAGAAACAAATTGGAATATCTGAAAGGTGAAACTAGGAAGTGAGCCACAATACAATAGTATTGTGAACGCTGGACTTTACTGCAGCCAGTGAGCATGCACGCTCTCAAGGATGTTTTTCTATGGTCTTTTGTGACCTCCTGGATGACTCGTCATTGCACTTTTGGCGTAATCGCTGTTGGTCACCGCCACTGTTCCCAGTGTTCTCTATTTGTGGATAATGGCTCTGACAGTGGTTCGCTGAAGCCCCACAGCCTTGGAAATAGCTTTGTAACCTGTTCCAGACTGATAGAATATTGTACATATAAAATTGGTTTGGCAATTGGTCAACATTTGCGACGACAACTGAATGTGAAAAACCAAGCCAGGAACAATTACAATCCTTGCCTTTTGCCTTGAGTGAAGTTTTCTGGAATCATGCACACTCCTTTCATTTTGGAAGGACTTCCAGAATTTGTTGAAAGCTAACACAAAAAAGATCTTGAACCACTTCTAAGTTTTTATTGGGATAGAATTTTGACGTAAACTTCATTACATTTGGACCAAAATTTAAATTGTATGCCAGTCGGAGGGAGAACTTGGATGATAGGGGGGAAAGAAAAAAAAACTCCCCCTCCCCTAAAATTAAAGCACATGGGCAAGAAGTAGCAGTGCTTGCGGTAACAAACAAGGATGGATGGGAAGCGTAAGCTTTTTGGAATGGGGTGACAGGCCGAGGCAGAGATGGAGAGGAGAGCTTCATGTCGCAGCGGCATTAAAATAAATCAAGCGAGACTGCAAAGAAGTGTGACTGAAATGTTTACAATTGGTTGGCTTATTGGAGACATAAAAAACGGTTGAGGGGAAAACCTATTGTCTGTTACATGGTCATGGAACATGGAAAGACTTTGGGTAAACAAAGTAAATTGCATCATGCATCGAATATTCACTCATTATTAATTTGCATACTGTATGTATGATGCATTCATACATGGAAGTTGGATTTCCTACTTGGAAAGATTTTTCCATTTTCAACTTGCCCAATTGCAGTAACACACAATACACTCGGATTACACAGTGATATTTTATTGAAACAATACAAATTATTGTTGAGTATCACGTGAGATGTTGCATTCCCGTTATAACACGTGAGCGCAGAACCTGCCTGCACCTCAATCAAGCGAGCAAAATAACAATTAACCACCTGAATCAAAACTTTCACCTGTTCTAAAGACTCGTTAACTTTCTGTCTCCAAAATCTCGGTGGCAGAAGATACATAATTAACCTGTGGCCCACAATTTGAAGGAAGCCTTACAGTAGGAACTTTATCTAAACAAGATGCCACCCTCTTCTCCTGGCAGGTTTTGTTTAAAAAAAAAAAAAAAAAAGGGGGGGGGGGGGTAGTGACACGGATACGGCATAAACGTTTTTCATGGTCGGCATTACCTCTCACGCCGCTCCAGTCTGTAATCAAACTTGCTATATAGGTTGAAGCACAGTGATTATTGTAGATGAGACAAAACGTGTATTTCAGTTATTAATCTGGCACAATAATTTTAAACCCAAGAATGACAGTCTGACATTAATCTGATGTTGACTTGAACAACTGTCTTTCTAGTTTTGTAACAAATGAAGAAAAAAATAGGTTATTTTCTCCACTTTTGCATTTATTCTTCATCCACCGAGTTTGAAGGCACCAGAAGGACTGCATACTTTTTATAACCAAAGTTGTTTATCTTTGAACAAATTAAGCACAAGAATAACTTTCATGGGAGGAGCCAACTAGTACTCCCATGTTTGTACGTAACTGTAATGATGGTAACTCAGCAGAAACATCCGACCTCCTGTGTCACAAATAAAAGCTGTATTTCATTAGTTAATTATGTGATTGTCACAGACAGTATAGTTCAAATATTAAAAAAAAAAAAAAATAAATGTTTACTCCACATCTGAAGTACTACGCTTATGTACTCTAATTTATGGAAAAGTTAGCAAATTGTTTTAGTCAAAATAAAAAGCACATACATATACAGTAACTGCTAGAATAAGGAAAATCATTGTTTGGGACCCAAGTTGAAATCTTGTTACTAACACAGAAAATGCAAATCACAATGACTGCAGTGTGTTGCCTCATTTTTCTCAGAACGCGATATCCCGCAGCCAGATCGCCACAAAAAAAAACCTTGAAATTCCAGGATAAACACACTGTAGTGATCTAATTAAAACTTCTGACCTGTATTCTATGCACATAAAAGACTCTGTAATGGTAGAAGATAAACATCTATAAATTCAATAATGCATTTATGCTAATGTTAGTGACGATTTCTTAAATTTAAATGTGTTTTTCAAGCACTGTGTCCTTGGTTATCCAGTAATGCTATGTAGCCTACTGACAGATTCTGGGATTACTTTCAACACAATGTCCAAGTTGTTATCAAATCAAAGGGAGAATGGTTTTCACATTTTATAGTGTTTAACTTTTTTAACACTTGTGCGATAAAGAATGCTTAAAAAATGCCAAGATCGCAAAACGAGATTCACAACAAAAAATATCTTCACAATCCACCTACAATGTTTGTCACTTATGACTCGAGTCTGTTGTTTTTACATTTTTACATGAAATGTGTTTTAGTTTTTTTGTTGTTGTTGTTTTTTTTTTTTTTAAACACAAAATGAATAGTGTTTTAACAAAACACTAGAGTATATTCCAACTGGAAAGAGTGTATCATCTCATCAAGGTGCAGGATGTTCCTAAAAGTCAAAGATAATAATGTTGATTCACCTGAAGTACTGTAGGTAAGTAAGTGAGGTAACACACTAGCAAGTCGTATTGAGACAATGTACTGTACATTGACCTTCCTAGCCCCGCATGTGGCCACCGTTGGACTTCATGTTAATTAGGCTCCAATGTTCCTATCAGCCCCACAGGACGCTTTGCATGGAAGGCCTCCATCATACATAACAATAATTAGCCTTAGATGAGGGTAAAAAGGCTTGCAAATATGAAAATATGGAAATAGCGTAAACCTGGACGTGTCACCAAGAATCCAGTCCAGACTCATCTCATAATTTGGGCGATACACAGACAGGTCATCAATAAAGTGCTTAAGACTCTCCAGTGTCAAAGTGCAAGAGGTGAACTCGTGCTTTAGCCTGAGTTAAACCAACATAGCATGAAGGTCTACTAATAGAGAAGGATTAATGACAAAACCCATTACGCTTCTCTTCGTTGTCTCTACAACACAGCCACTTTGGAAATGATTTATTCCATTAGAAGTAACAGAAACAGTCTATTCCAGCTTTAAACTGTCACCATTAAAAACAGTCACTGCAAATCATGCCTCTCACAAGAAAAGTAACAGAATTATCATTCAAGCGTAAAACTAAGATATAACCTCTTAATAATTTAGGCTTTTTCATGGCTAGTGAATGCAGTCAATGCATGCTAGAAGGCTAATTACAAAAAAATATTTGTAAGATTGTGTGGCAAGACGAAGGAATACACGTGAAGAAAAGTTTATGTTGGTTAACATCAACATTGTTAGCTTGACGTATAAGTTGTAGTTGTTCAGAGTCGAAGCTTGTTCTGCAAATTACTTTTATACAAAACCAACTTTACTTTTTGAAAATGAATGAACTGTAATTAATCCAAAAGAAAAAAAATAGCATGGCATTAAGAAATAAACAGTCTTTTAACAAGTGTAATTACTGTATGAAATGTTATAAAAGGCGTGGCCTATTGGGGGATGTCAGTCATTCAAAACAAGTTGGCTGCTTATTTTAGAGTAAGCAACCCCTGTACATGAGCTAGAGCCTCCACATTGCTCCTTGCGAATCTTCACTGTTTTGAGGGGGCGGTTTTGTCTCATGAAAGTGAGCCACTGTTCACCCCGGCTGCTCTGATGGTGCACCGATTTTGATGGCTTTTGTTGCCATGACAATCAAGGACAGAGCTCAGGAAGGGGAACGAGGCAGGGATGTTTTACTTGCGGAAGCAAACTATTTGTATACAAGTTTAAAAAAAAAAAAAACTGCATTGTGAACATGTGTGAACATAGAGATTGCTACATTGGCTTCACGCAGTAGCTCCCATCACTTACAGTATGTGTGTTCCTTGAACTGATGTCATTCTTACGTAACAGATGTGTGCGTTCAGGAATGAACCTTTTCGTTTAGTATTTTTTTTAAAATAATTTTTGTTAAAATACTCATATTTGTGAGGTACCACACAAGCAGTGTTAACGCTAATGAGTTATTGCGTGGCATTAAAAGTAGACCAGAGAGGATTAACGAGACAACTAGTTCGGTCGCCCAATGATGTTTGTCTGGGCAGGGTCTAATCATGGTAGAGACATGGAAATTATTCTAATTAGGCCTTGATTAAACATCAACAAAAGCCCATCACTCAAGTTTGTGTGCCTGTGCATGTGTTTGTGTGTTCGCAGGCGTGTGTGTGTGTGTGTGTGTGTGTAGGTGTGAGTGTGTCTCTCAGATACAAACAGTTCATCGGTACTGACGGACTTTCCGTGTCATGACGGACCGACGTTTTGCTATAGTCCTGCCGCACGGGAAACACAAATGTGTGAGGGGAATGCAAAATAGACATGCACTTTCGGTCCTCCATATACAAAAGCGTGAGGGGATTAGCAAATGCATATCTAGTGTGTGGCTCCGTAGCAACTTATTCGAACCGCCAGGGGACGATACTAGTACCACAAAAATAAAATAATTAAAAAAAATAAAAACATGGGCACATCTTCTATTCGATGGTACTGGGTAAGTACCATTTATGTAATATTCTTTAAATTGGAGATTATGTATAAATAAAATGGAAATAAAATGCCAAGGTTGCCAAGGACCAGTTGTTGTTGTTGTACACAGAAGAGGATTGGTGGAAGGGGGATTGCAGGAATGCAGGAATTTCATTAGTTCATCAGGGAAGGAAACATCTGATTTGATTTGTCAGAACATTAATGTTCACATGGCCTCCAGCTGACCAAATTAAAAAAAAAGAAACACACACACACAAGATCATTTTGGTCAGGTGAGGAAAATGTGGATTTGTAAAAATGCAACATATTCAGTTATGGCTGTACATACTTGATTGCAACTTATTTGAAATTAATTGTACCAAATATTCATTGCCTCAAAGTGTCAAATATTAGTATTAAGACCGGCTTATTGGGTGATTAGTGGCTAATGATAAAATACAAACATTGTAGTGGTGAACCAGGTACACGCTGTATACTAGGAGTTACTTTGCTAAGTAAAGACGAGCATATTAGTCATATGTGCATTGCCGCTTTGATAAGTACATTCACAGCGCTTCTCTCCGTAAGATAGATCATTTTTTTTAAATGAAAAACAAAACGCGATGGAGCGCAAAGTAGGGAACACAGAACACAGAAGAATTTGGGGTAATGGTTGACATTCAGGCTGCTTGGTGGCGCAGTGGTCAGCGCGCCCATTTCAAGTTTTCAGGGACCCGAGTTCAAATCCACCTTGTTTCCTCCCTTCCTGAGTGGAAGTTGCATGTTATCACCGAGCTTGCGTGGGTTCTCTCCAGGCACTCTGGCTTCCTCCCAGATTCCAAAAACATGCATGGCAGGTGAATTGGATACTCTAAACAGAGCACTTTATACCCCACTACCATGAAAGCCAGTTACATCATGTTGTGTGAGTGCGCGTGGGGTGTGTGTGTGTGCAATGTGTGCGTGTGTCAGCTGTGCGTAGCATTAACCTCGAGGTGGATAGGTCGGGGGAAACTCTAGAGACTGCATGTCGGCTTGTTTTGTCGTTTCCAGCTTCAGCCCGGAGGACAACACACACAAACACACATTCTAACACACACATCCGCCAAATTGTCATCCTCTCTCCTCCTTCAGATCTACACAGACAGAGAGGGAGAGTGTGTGTGAGATGGTAGTGGTAGCAAGGACAGTGAGATGTGTTTACACACAAAGTGGGCGGGACAGGAAGTGATTTGTAGATAAACAGCTTGTCGTCTCTCAGTTGTCCTTGCCGCACTCCAGCCTCAACTTTTTTTTTTTTTTCAAATCCTCTTTTATGCATTGGGTGTTTTAATTCCACCTCGCGAGCAAGGGAGGAGTGAAGGTCAACTTTATAATTCCAACATAATTCGCATTAATGTTCTTACAGAAGACACAAACACTGTTTCATTCCCAACCTCATTTTTCTGCAAACATGATTAAATATCATCTGGTCACAGGCTAAAAACCCCATCAGTGTTGCTTTTGTTTATCAGCAACAGTTAAAACCTGTTTGTCACTCTGCAGTTACACTAAAAGGAGCAGATTTCTAGGAATAAGAATAATAAAATGAAGTATAATGGAGATGATAGTTTACAGTGAGTCACAATGTAACAATGGCAAAATATTCAACTGACTGGTGGCTGAAAAAAAGACTAAACTTCAGAACAGCTGGAAGCAGATCCAAGATGTGGCATTGGTGGTGTCACATGATTTTGGCAAATTTGATCAATGCGGTCAGACGGATTTTGACCTATCATCATACAGTATTTCATTTAGTAATGAAATTCTCTGAACCATTGTAGAAATCAATTCATTGTATGCATAAATGTTATTTCAATGAAGCGGACATGCTTGTTTTTGTAAATCAGACAATGTAGTCCAGTGGTTTTCAAACTGCGGGCGCGTGGCAACCATGAACACTTTTCATCATTACAAATTACACTTGGTTGGTAAAATCACCAGAATAACAGCTAGGTTAAATTTCATTTCATCTCCAAAAGAGTGGCTCTGCAAAGGTTTGATGACCACTTATTTCATCAATCAAATGCACTACTCTATGCGTTTAAAAAAAATGAATTAAAACTAAATTAAAAATATACAAGCCAAGTAAGTCTTCAGCCATATAATATCAACTTAATTTCACTGAGCAATCCACGAAACAATGGCAATTGTTACATACGGATCACACATTAAGTCAAACAAAACATGGCAGTCTTGAAGACAAATGAATGATCATTTCAAAACCATTTAGGGTTAGCGTTACCGTTTAGCGTTTAAAAAAAATGAATTAAAACTAAATTAAAAATATACAAGCCAAGTAAGTCTTCAGCCATATAATATCAACTTAATTTCACTGAGCAATCCACGAAACAATGGCAATTGTTACATACGGATCACACATTAAGTCAAACAAAACATGGCAGTCTTGAAGACAAATGAATGATCATTTCAAAACCATTTAGGGCCATTGGTGGGCCATGATTGTCAGTCTAGCGATTCCATGTGTTTATATGAAGTCCAAAATTTACATGGCAAACAGCAAAGGGAAGTACAGAAGACTGCGTAGAATTTTTTGAGGCAACCACAGAACATTGACCAGCTGCTGATGCTACGTACTCACATGCATATTGGCCACAACTACTACTTTATCTACTGGTAGGCAAACATACAACTGAATGAATATTGTTCAGTATTGTTGTAAATCACACCAACATACTGGGAAGTGCAAGGTATGGATATTTTTTCATGCAGCTGCTTTGATCACCTGTACTTGTGTGTATTTTGGCTGCTCAGGCTACATGCCTTAATATTTGACCCACTTGTAAACCTCTGCATATTTAACTATGAACTTCATTTTATTTTGTTTACTTATTAAATCAAGTACAGTACCAGTTATGGCAGGGCCATCATAATTTTTGCCCTTCATTTGGTGGGGGGGACAATCACCCACTTTTTAGAAAAGGTTTTAGGAAGTAGTTATGAGCATAACATCCATGAAAACGGTTAAAGAAATGTTTACTTTTGACCTCATATACTGTTGTAGAACTACAGCATGTCATGTAAATTTGCATGAACCCAACCAGGATGTATCGCATACAGAGTGCATGCAGGTGTACTTAATGTTGTGTCCCGTGATTATGTAAAGTGATGTCCTCATACAGCACAGAAGATGCTTTGTCCCCAACAGTCAGCAGCTGTGATGAGCTGATGTGACTGCACCAGCAGCAGCATGACACCACCTCACAGTGGGCCCTCAGTGGCCAGCATTGCTTTGCATGTACACACACACATACACACACACACACACACGCACGCACGCACGCTCACGCACACGCGCGCGCGAGAAGACCAGTGTCCAGGACTAAACAAATGATTGTTCTCTGCTTGACACTGCGGGAGAGGACATGAGCTTGACTGAATGCAACAAAGTTGGAAAAAAGAAATAAGGCAATGTAAACATTTGAAAGAAAAATCTTGATGACAAAACAATGAAACCGAATCAAACATTGAGCGCTCAGAAGCTCGCACGCTCTGAAAAAGGGGAAGGAATTCAAATCTTCCACCTCAAACTAACTTCCAATCTGTTCTTTCCATGCACTTCTAACTCTCATTGCAAATATTCATTTTTAGGAGGTTATGTTTTTATGATTACTTGTGTGCAAAATTACGCAAAAGAAGACTCAGTTAGACTACAAATTGCTGGTGTAATTAAACAAACATATATCTCTGTAAACATCAAAGATAATTTAGAGTCGACAACAAAGTTAACATACCTGCTTTTGTAAGATTAAAAGAATGGTTTCTCTAGTCCTGAAATGTGTTAAAAAATAAAAATCCAAACCAGTTTGAAGGCTTGCAGATTGTTAACGTACATGACGTGTGACAATTCGGTCTTCAGTGAGCCTAGATTTAGTGCCTATTTAAAACTTTAAAATGACCATTTAAACTTCAGGAACATACCATATTTTTTTTTAAATTCAAATCTCATATCAATCATTTTACCCGCTTATCCTTACAAGGGTCACGGGCTTGCTGGAGCTGACTTTGGGCAGTAGGCGGGATACAACCAAAACCTGTAGCCAACCAATCGCAAGGCATCAGGCCATCAGACCCTTTACGTTCCTCACCCGAATACCAAACCCGCCCATCTTCTCTATTCGCTGCACCAACATGTCCATTGCAGTCTACACAAAGTGTGTCCTGCCACAGTTAAATATGTGCTTATATATTACATTTGGCACATTGGTGATTTGATTTCTTATTAAATGTGAGGTCTCTGGTCGAGACATTTCTATCCTCGGAAGAGAAAAATCTCCTTGACTGAAGCTGCGCCTCTCAACGTACCGCACCCTCTTCATGCCATTGTTCTAACCCAACCTGCCATGACAAAATCTAACCCTAACAACAACAAAAAAATCTAACTTTGTAGCAATGGGTGTCAGAGGCTGCCAAGAGGCTGACAGCAATATCAGAAAATCCTGGCTGTTTATTACATAAGAAAACGATCCCTGATCGGCTTCATATGGATGGACTGTGGGGTAAGGTGTTAAGACTATAGTCTTATCTTACATACAGAAAACTTAAATAAAACATCCAAGTATGGCTACATATTGCAAAAACACCGCCAGTCAGTCAGTCCAGCTAGAAAGATTATAATGAAGTAGAGCAATAGATCATTTGACATTAAAAAAACAGATTTGGAGCAAAAGTAAAACAAGCAAACCTTGGCAGATGATGCCCCAGGAAATTAATTGTAAGCGTAACTGGGCGTGTCATATAGGTCCCTAGTGTAAAATTTGCAATAAAAAAAAAAAAAAAATCCAATTTGCATTTAGGAATGAAAGCATGGTTTTGAACCTCCACCTGTTTTGACCAGCCGTATCTCATGTTTAGCCTCCTATTGTTGTTTTAATGCTTTTTGTTAGATGTATCAAGATCAAAAGCCCAAATTGGGTCAAAATTGACAACAAAGGTTAAAGGTAAAGGTTGTTTGCCAAAACTTACAAAAGTTTTTTTTTTTCTTTTTAAAACACAACTAACAACAGCGACCACAACATACCTGGGAATAATGGGAAAGTTGTTTTGGGCTTGAGGCCAAAGAAACATTTCCACTCAATTCTTAGATTTTAGATTGTTTAAACCACCATGATGTCCTTCAGCACTAATGAAATTTGTTTTCCAGTTGTCATTCAACACTTCCTGAAAGTTTCAGGTCAATATCTTTTTCTTAAAGTAGTCGTAACTAGTTGCTATCATCATTTGAAAGAGGAATGCGCAAAACTGTAAAGGCTTTTCTCAAAACCAAGGATTTCAACTTGGTAATTTTCAAACTGCTGGAATTTCATCAGTTTTTGAACTACTGTATCTTTATGTATTACATATACAGTATTTTTAGAGTGAAACAAGTGTGGAATTAGAACATATTACTATATTATATTTATATAAGATGGATTTTGTAGAACTGTATTACAAGATAATATATTAAACCCTGGAATTTGAATAGATGTGTGCAGACATTCTCTTTTCACTGTACATATTTTTAAACATAGTTTAAAGCCTTCATCAAATAGCATTCAGTTTTTGGTCAACAGGACAAACATGAACTTTTCAATGAAGCTTAAGTACTGTCCATACTCTACTGGTAAACACTAAACACTTCTTTCAGTCTTTCATTAATTTAAGGACTGGAGACCATTTGGATTTGTATACGGTTTTGGAAACGTCAATAATACTGTTTTAAAAGGAACGTTTTTTTTGTAAACACTGAAGATACGTTTACATCAGTTTTCAATTAAGGACTAGCCCTGAAGGACATGGAGGTAATTTAGCCTGCAATGCATTAAACTACTGTATATGATGCGGCAAAGATTAAAGTCAATTTAGACTTCCCCTTCACTTAACATATTCCTGTTCCTAAACATTCCCTACATTAGTGTCATTGAAGATAAAAATGCAGTCTTCACTGACGCTAATGTAGGTGTTTTGGCAAACATTGGAGAATTTGCAAGAGTCTACATTGGATAAAATGGACATTCGAGACCATTTATCCTGCAATTAACATCCATGTTTTCCTAAACACTGAAAACCCAATTGAGCTTTGATGAACCTAACAAACTATATATAGTTTCATAAACATCGAAAGTACATCAATAAAACAAAACTTAATTATGGGTTTTTGTAAACATTAATGACAATGTAGAGCCATCAACACACCTAAAACATTAGAAAAAAGTAACTTTCATTAACTTCAAGTCCTGTCAGAGTTTGTCTTAAAGTCAAAGATGATTTTGGATATCGCAAGTGTACATTGTGAGCAGTCCGACTGGGACCACAGTGAGGAAAAAAAAGATAGCACTCAAGACAATGAAAGCATGTTGGAGGCAAACTGACAAAACACCCAACACAAACATCCCATTCCGAATACTGTTCTCCCCAGCCATCAAGAAAGTGAAGCATTTTCACCAATCTGTGAATTCCAGAAAACTCAATGTACTCTAGAATTGTTTGCCCATTTATTTAACCATACTCATGCACTTAAAGTAAGTGCCCATAGCAATTCCACAGAATATTCACTTGTGAAAGCAGAATCTCATCACCAGGACCACAAAATATTTATTTTACTTAATTTTTACTAGTCAAGCTAAGGAAGGCAAATGGGAGCTGGTTCTCATTTGCAATGCCAACATGTTTAGATACAAAAACAAAAAACACTGGCCAAATATCTTAGCAAGTTGATACGTCACTTGTCAAACACAAACGCTTATTTTCTCACACTGACTAGTTACAAGTCAAATTCAGAGTATTACCAAGTTAATGTTAAAATTTCGGTTTCTAAAATAATCAGAATATCTCCATTTACATCGGGCGTGTCAAACTCCTTTTAATCATTGGCCACATTGTGGTTATAGTTTCTGTCGGAGGGCCACTGTAATGTTGAAGTCAAATAAGTTATAAATATGGTCGTCACACATTTACATACCGTATTTTCCGCACTATAAGGTGCACCGGATTAAAAGGCGCACCTTCAATTAATGACATATTTTAAAACTTTTTTTCCATAAACTGTATAAAGCGCATCGGATTATGAGGCGCACCCTCAATTAATGACATGTTTTAAAACTTTTTCAATCAGAAATAACAATAACTTGAATAATAACTCCAAACTCTCAATAGCATAGTAACTCAATGTCAATATGACCAACCTTGTTCAATTGTAAACACACAAAAGAAACAAGTAAAGCTTACTTTATCAGTTCATTCCCCATCTATAAATCCCAATCTCAATGTTGATCCATATATAAGGCGCACCTGATTATAAGGCGCACCATCAGCTTTTTAAAAAAAATTAAGGTTTTTAGGTGTGCCTTATAGTGCAGAATGTACGGTAACTTGATATGTATTTGATATATAAAGAAAATGTTGACGATAACTTGCAAATCTGGTACACGTTTTTTGCCACTTCTTGCAAAACCTTGATTTTTTTTAAATGTCTCAAACGAATTATTTGATTGTCTAATCCTAAAATCTAATATGGATTTTTGTAAAACGTCTCCATTTGAGTTAGGAAAAGTTGTATGTTGACTGAAGTGTTGTATCATACTCTCATCAGTTGATTCATATGAGACATTAAAAATGTCCCTCCTCTTCATTTTTTCCAGTAATTGTCACCCGCCTGCAAGTCATAGGCTCATGTCAAATCCCGCCAGATGGCTTAAAGACGCACGATGTTTCGATGATTATAACGCCCCCCCCCCCCCCCCCCCCGCCTGCAAATCTCCCATTAGCATGATGTCATCAATGTCACACTGCCCTCCTTGTGTGTGCCAGTTACATTTGAAACACACACACACACACACACATTTAAACGCACTTAGTTGCTACGCATCCTCCAGTGACTCTCTGAAAACTGATTGGATTACCACTAGTTCTTTTCGAGCAGTCTGGAGTTTATTTTTAAGTACAGTTCGGTAGTATTTAAATCTACAAGCCACTGTACAGCCACTGTACAGCCACCATAACAGACAGCATGGTTCGTGAATACCTCTCAGACAGTGTTGTGCCCTAATCCTTGTTAATCCCACGCTATCAGTAGCCATCGCCACGTTTGCCTGCTGGCAGTTGACACGCTAACACGACGAGCTAATTGAATGATGCTTCACTGGCTAGCATTGATATCGCAGCCTGAGGCTGAGCTGATGTGTTTAACCTGATTGAGATTAACATTCCTGTGTGATTTATACAAGGGCTGCAGTAGAATTATCGTAGCGCACAGCTGTGCACGAATTATGAAATTTTCTTTTGCATGTTTAATTTCAGTTATTTGCAACGCTAAGTCACTTATCATTCTAGAATTGGAACAGATTATCTGTTTTAGCTCCCCAATTTTTGACCAGTGAACAAAAGTGGAATCAAGGCCTTTTAAATCCTCCATCATAACACCCTTGAACTCAGGATGTAAACTATTCCATCAAGATGCAATATCAAATGCTCTGTTTGCAAATGTGCTTATTTTGGAATGTGGGAGGAAACCAGAGTAGTGTTCCCTCGCTACTTCACTTTTCATCTCAATGCTTTGCGCTTTTATTTTCATTCAAAAAAATTAGCGAGGTGTCTTCGCCTCATCCGCTTTTGTTGTTTTGTTTTTTTACAACCTGTTTTCCAACCTGTTCTTTTGAGCAAAGAATTGCAACGTTTGCCTCTGGATCGTTACATGCGACCTGGCCGTTCAGACTGAAATCACATGACAAAAGATCAGATACGGATCAGATTCGGGATTGTCATTCACAGGGGCAGAAAAAAAAAAAAAAATAGGAATTGGTCACTTCAGGCTGCCTTGCAAGCCTAGCCTTAGACACACAAACATAGTCCTCTTAAAAAGTATTTGAATGGCAAGATAAATTCATTTGTTTTTTTTGTTTCAAGCTATTTATATCTGAATGTGTTAACTCAGGACTGTGCAGCATTTGCTTGAACCCACCCACGTTTCAAGTGCAATTTACAGTCTTCAGTATTCAGAATTTGTTTTGTTTTTTTACCTAAACCCAACAACAGTTTCAAGTTTTCAAAGGGTAAAATCCGTTTTGAATTCAATGTTGTTTTTATACTCATCAAAAAAAGAATTGTCAATAAACCTAATGTGTTCTTTTCTCATTCTATGATGTCATGGTATTTGTGTTATTGCCGCATCAGAACCCACCCATCCATATTATATCATGAAGAGCTGTATTGTACCGTTTGATGGAAACATTGAGTAACTCCTAGTAGCATTGGCCATGTGACACAGATGGGAACGGCATGATCTCGTATACTAGGTGTTCATAATTCATCTACGTTACGTAAGGTCATAATAGTGTTAAAACATTCAGGAGAGTCTGAGTCAGAGTTGAGAAGGTTAGAGCACTGATGTTCAATGAAAAAGATTGCAAACGTCAAAATTTTGATTTCGTAATGTTCCTTTCGTCCTTTCCAACAAAAACATGTTCGATATTGAGGTTTCTAGCGCTTGATTGGAGGAGAAGTAATTAAGCCATAGCCACTTTAGATGAACTTTATTCAAATCAACTTGCTGAGCCATTTTCAGAACAAGACTGGATTGCATATTAAACAACCAGAACAAGCGTATGATGATGATCATAATGATGATTATCGAGATGCTCGGGCCTATGCGTTCTTTTGCTCGATATGCAATCACTACATCTTTGCAACTTCCCTTTAATTTCCTGTGTTTGTGTTTTAAACGCTGAATAAACACATGTATGTGTGCGCGTGTAGGCATTTCGAGACACACATGTTGTCGTAGTAATGCGCAACCAGCCCAGAGATTTTCCCTGCAATACAAGTGGTCTTCTTTAATAGATTTCCTTTAAAGGGCTGTCACACACATTACATCTGGTAGCCCTGCACGCCAGAGACCAACGAGAATGTCTTCTAAAAACATGTCATCTCTAATAAACAGAAAGCGGCACAATATCAGGAATTGGTCAAATTCCTTGTTATTTTGTGGCAGAACTTGGCAGAAACATTGCCTGGCAATCTGGTCACTTTTTTGGACACTTACCGGTAAATCCACCAGTAACTATAGTAGATCGGTTGGGATAGGTTATGACTATGATGCTGCATTGGGATTGGGCTGGGACTGTAGAGCTCAAAATGGGTTAAATATGGCTATATAGTTGAATCAAAAAAAAAAAAAAAAATCCAAAGAAATTTCCTTTTAAATGTTAAATTAATTAATAATACCACTGTTGATGCCCTGTTGGGTCTCAACACAATCCTACATGGCAAGCCCACATTATTACTTCTGGGATAGCATTTTCTAGATATCAATAATCATATGTTTATTTTATTAAAGGAAACAAGAAAATACCATCAATTGTTTTATTCCTCTGCAAAGGTTGTGCGCAAAAACATACATGTATAAAACTGTTTTGTTTTGGGTTTTTGTTTGTTTTTAATCTTTGTAGTTAAGCACATTTGAATTGGGTATTTTGTAGCAACTGAAAAGAACAACACATATGCTCAGGGTTCAGGTAATAACCAAACAGTGCTCAACTTGCCCACATTGCGTGACCAAACCCAGGAAACATGTGAGCCAGGATTGGTAGAACGTGCTGCTTGTCACTGGGAATCTCGCATAGCAAGACCGATGGAGACCTGCAGGATTGTTTGAGATGGCTATCACAAGTGTCACGTTGACGCCATAAGTTGCTTTACAATATTTTTTCCCAGCTCAAAAATGTTTTGTCTGACTATGAGACTGCTGCATTGATTGTTTTGTAGTTGTTCATTTTCTTTATTTTAGTAGAGCGCTTCTTATTGGTCAAGAGAGATAAAGTTGTAACATATCTGAGTAGCTCGGGCAATCAGTCATTTCATAAAGCTAAATATAATATGCACATTTCTAGCGCGTGAAAAGCTAATATAATAAAGTTATGTCTACAATATCTTTTTTTTAGAAAAAATGTGTCCACAGCCATTTAGTCGATCAATAAATAATCGCCCGTGGCCTACATTTACTTAAGACAAGAAAATACTGATTTATCCGATTGATGTCTGTTTTGAAGTTATTCTATTATTATTGAAGTTATTCTTGTTAAAAAAAAAAAAATAAAAGTCAAAACAACTGAAATAACTAAATTTCAAACTAAGGCTGAAAATGGGAGCAGGTCAAATTGTCCCATTGACAGTTATTTGACGCGACAGCATGTTGCAGTGTACATCGACAGTGCAACGTTGCCACACACGACCAAGCCCATCTCTGACATGACGTCTCTTATCCACCACTTCCTGTCAGGGATTTTGAGACGAACCAATCTGTTCATCTGGCTCTTGCGGACGGACAGGTCTCTGTCACGGACCGTTGGCGGGTGATAAAGACACAGATGTTTGCTTTGCGTGTGAAATGAGCCAAGCAGGTAGCATTAATTGATTTTTTTTTTTTCTAATCAATTCCAGCACTTTTTCCAATCATGCGAAATTGCTATGAAGTGCAATCACAACACCATGGTAGGAAGACAAAATGGAGTTTATTCCTTGGAAGCAACCAGCGGCGGGCACAGTTAATTCGGGGTGGCTAGTTTGCAACATAAACATGCCGTCAACATTTGTTGCAGAGGATTTTACACTGCCTGCTGATGTCAAGATTACCTGCATTTATCATAAGGTTTTTTTGTATAACTGGGAGGGTCACAGAATACACAGTCCAACTTCAGAGCTGGAATGTAAGTCATATTGTAGTTCCAAGATTGACCTGAGAGGCCGCACATGCGCAATCCAGTGGTATTAGAAGCAATAGAAGAAGGAAGAAAAGACGCTTGGGTCATTTTATCTTAAAAGTACGTTGTCGTCTTCTCGCTTCTTATTTTCATGGTAGTGAATGACTGTAGGGTGGATGGCATGCAAAGAAAACAAGAGGCTCCTCTATTTGTGTTAAGCTCTTTTAAACTATAGAAATTCCATGCCTGGCCCAACTCGATGTTGACCTCAAACATAAGGATTTGCCATCATAAATACTGAACAGATTTTATAACCTTTCTGTCTAAAGCATTTTCTTTTGAGAAAGAAATAGCCCTTGAGGTAAAAATAAATAATAAATCTGCTATTTACCTGAAAATTCTGAAGGAGAATGTACAGCCAATCCTGACCTCCAACTAAAGCACACTTGATTTCTGCAGCAATGATCCAAAACACAACACTAGCCAACTCTGTGGTTCAAAAAATTATAAAATGAAGGTTTTAGAGTGACCTAGTTAAAGTCTGAACTTGAATCAGATTGAAATACTGTGGTGTGTGACCTTAAAAGGCTAAAAAAAAAAATGAAGCAATTCTGCAAGGAAAATTGGCCAAAACCTCTCCACAGACAAATACTTACTGCCAGTAATAGAAAACATTCAATTCTTGCTGCTAAATGCTGCCCAAAATGACATTAGGCTTAGTAGGCACGTACTTTATACAGGATGAGGTAGATTTGAATATTTTTCTCCTAAATAAAATCACCTTTTGAAAATCTGAATGTTTGTACATAGATTTACCCAGGCTCTACCGTTAGGTTGTAAATAAACACTTATGTGCTATAATTTACTACAATTACTATAATCAATAGCAAATTGGGGTAGGCTACAGCTCACCCGCAATCTAAGAGGAAAGAAGTGGCAATAAATATGGATTTTGAAAAAAAAACAATAAGCATTTTTTTCAAACGACAACCTCTTAAATCGGAGCCACTTGTGGCTTTTTTCAAACGACAACCTCTTAAATCGGAGCCACTTGTGGCTTTTTTCAAACGACGAACCCATAATCCGGAGCCACTTGTGGTGACACATATATCCCTGTGTCCTGGTTTGAGTGGAGATACATGAGCCCAGCTCACACTTGCTGACAAATGAGCCCAAGACATGTAGTGTAAATGATGGCCAAACAAGATCATTTTCCTCACTTCCTCACCCTGCTTCTTACTCACTTGCAACCTGAGCATAGGTGAGCATGGAAAAGCATGAGGTCACCTCAACAGAGGTGAGAGCTTTGGAACTGGACCATCGGAATATAACCAGAGGTGGGCAACATATACCGTGTAAGGCGTGTGCAGCCAGGCGCAGCTTAAAACAAGTAAAGCATCAAAGGCACACATATGAGTAAATTGATACCTTTCTTTAACATTTTCACCTGTTACAAGGGTGTATATTTGTGCAGAGACTAAACCCTGGGGAGCCATATAAAGTGTCCCAATCTCTTAATATTATTATATTTAAAACCAAGAGAAGCAAAAGACGCAAATTAAATGAATGCTTCAGATTTTTTACATCCATTTTGGGTGGTTAAGTTACTTGAAGGCAACCCTTAATGGAATAAGATCGCTGTCAAAAAGACAGATGAGTGTTCACCATTTGTATGAGTACGACACTCGCGAGACAGGACTTCATATTTTTTTTCCATGGATCTCTCCTTTGGATTTGCAAATCTCTCCTGTGGATTCGTGGATCTGACTCTCTGCATTATTGGATCTGAGCCTTTGGACTGTAGTTGAATATGCAAACTGAGATGACGTCACGCCAAACTACCAGGCAAAGTAGAACTGCGAGTCATTCGCGCCGCCAGCAGTCAACACGCATACATATTGTTTGAAAATCATGAATATAAATGATAAAAACATTTTTTTAGATTTGCTGTCACATTACTATAACAATAAATAAGTAAAGATGTAAAAATATATTTATTTTCAATTAATTAATCATTACTTCGTAATAGGATTCCACTTCCTGCAATTGGCTGGAAACCAGCTCAGGGTGTCCCCCACCTACTGCCCATAGACAGCTGAGATAGGCACCAGCAGGCCTGCGAGCCTAATGAGGATAAATGGCAACAGATAATGGATTTATGGATTCCACTTCAGCATCATTGCAACCAATTCAAAGGGTTTTTTTTTTCCAAATGCAGTGCTTGTTTCTGCCAGCAGAGGTCACTAGCTATTACAGAAGCTTCCCAAAATTACGCCAGTTTCAAAAAAATTGGCCCTATATGGCCACAAAAAGGCCACAATAGCTTCATTTGAGCATCACTAAAAATGTGCATACATTATTCTTAAGAGGGAACCCGATGAGGCATTGAAAGCTTCTGTTTCGTTCATTTCGCATTCACTTTGGCCATTTTTTTCCTGCTTTACGCATGTGCAACACAAATGACTTGCATATTGACTTTTTTCATTTGCAACCTTCAATACAAAGTATGAAATGTGTTTTGAATTGTTATGAACAATAACTCTGAACAAGGCCTTAAAAAAAGTGTGCCTAATAAAGGCAGTTTTTACCTGTTTAGACTACTGGGTGAACGTGGCCACTGTGCCCATTAAAGGGTTAAACTGCTTATTCTCACGAGGGTAGCGGGTGTGATGGAGCCTAATAATAATATTACAAAATGTGAAGATACATATCTTCATATACTTTTTAATCAGTGTGAAAACACCCGTTTTAGCTTAGCCATAGCACCTGCCCATTAAAATTAGGAGTGAGAATCTTGGTCACAATTAGATTCTGATTATTGGGTGCCAGCGTTTTTCAATGAAATATTCAATATTTTTGTATCAAAAGTTTTGTATTGTGAAAAGGGTAGTGATAAACAGATAACTGTAAAAGTTGCACTGGTGAAATTTTGCAACATTGATGCTTAAAGGCTTAGGTTTAGGATTGATAATGTTTGCATCCTCCTCAATGAAGTCACTTGTGATGTTTACCCACATGAGGCAACACATGTGTACCAAATCAGTCTGGGACATAGTAGCTACAAATGTCCACTTTTATGCTTGTTTATTTGGGATGAAATGTAAATCAGGAATGAAATATGAAATATTAAGATAAAAAGATGATCGCATGTTGCATTACAAATCATGTGTCCCTGTGCATAAAGGACCTAGATCATGATATTTTTACACTTTCCACAGTAAAATATATGCATGTGCCAAAATGCATTTTAAATATCTATGCTAAAACTTTCTGGCCACCACAAGGCCACACCAAAGGGCAAATCATGTTTTAATTGACGCAAAAAATCAGAAATGAAATTTTCCATGAGGGTAATTTGCCATTCAAAACCACACACGCACACACACACGCGCGAGCGCAAGCAACAATAAATCAAGCAAACTTTGGCAGAAGATGCCTCAGGAATGATTTGTAAGTTAAATGGAGACATTGTTTTGGGGGTGAAGCCAAAGAACCATTTTTACCCAATTTCATTTGTTGAGATGTTAAACTTCCTGCAATAGCCAATCGAGTCATAAGGTGAGCATCTCGAAGCTTCACGTTGAATGTGACGTGATTGGATGCTCACTGCAGGGAGGCGGCGCAATGTTGATCAATTGTGTACAACATTAGAAGTTAATAAGTTTTAGCACATATAATGATAAGTTTTAATTACTCAAGCATGTTTATAGATGTAAAGCATACGTGTGCTTCTGAGGGGTATTTCATATTCATCACTGAAGGCGTAAGTGTGAAATGCATGGACCGCCACTGATTCATATATATATATATATATATATATATATATATATATATATATATATATATATATATATATATATATATATATATATACACACTATATGCATTTTTTTCTATTACAATAAGTGGTCAAATTTCATGTGGCACGGAAGTCAACTTGGTTAGTTTGTTCAACCCTAAATCGAGTGTTGTAGTGATGGAGAATTTATATGTGGGCTACAATGATTCCTGTGTGAGTACTTCTCACATGCCACCAAAATCCAGAGTAGTAGTCACATTAAACAGTCTAATGTGTCCCAGGTGTGAAAGGCTGTTTTTCAACAGGTGCCCTGTGATCTACAGGTGCTTTTTGGGTGGTTGGAGCATATTCAGCAATATCTTGGTCGAAATGACCGTTTGAAGGAGTTGCCCCAAACAACAGCATCGGTTGAATGAACACACTACCAAAAAGCACATAGTATGTTTCCAGACTGTTGTAAACACTCAAGTGTCAAAGCTAATTCTTTTTGTGCGGTTTTCCCAAACTTCAACATAAACCACCCCACGACTTGCAAATATGGTCTTTCTTGCCTTTATGATGCTGCTCCGGCGCGGTGCTGCCTTCACTGACTCCACCAGCATGGTCTCCGGGTCCTGAGCGCCCCCGCCGGGCAGGACAACACCGCTCCGCCGGCCGCGGGACACCCTAGCCGGAATGAAGTCCGGCGCTCCGTCGCTGCACAGCCCATCGCGCTCTGACATGTTGAGGCGGCTCGAGTCGGTGGATTTGCAAAAGGAAATGAATCAACCTGTGGAAAGTTTGCCTAGGCGCTGCTTCAATTCCATTTAAATGTTCAAATAAAGAATGTCTAAGCTTATGTGTGCGCGCGTGTGCTTGATCTTGAATCACGACCGCATCCACGAGCTGGTTACACTATTTTGGTCCTTGAACTCAGCCGGCCGCGTCTGTTTGGTTCTTCTGGAGCAAAAACAGATTGGCGCGTTCCCCCCCTTATGAAGCGCAACAAGTCCTCCCAGTGCTTTTGCTTGGGGGAGGGGGGGGGGGGGGGCGTGCGTCAGAACCCGCCCACGTCGGTCACGGTGCACTTGCAAGTGGACTCAATCCAAAGGGTTCCGAACCAGGCACTTGGCTAGGTCGCGTCTTCTCCGATGTCAAAGTGCACGAAGGAAGCCAAGTTGGAAGAACTAGAAAAAAGACGCGAATCTGCTTCTTCGGTGAGCATGGCCGAGACTCACCCGACAAAAACGGTGCTTTTGATATCGACTCGGCTGCAATGCTCAGGTCACCAGCGAGCGACTTTTGACGGCGAAATCCAACAACAATTGACACGCGCCCGTCTCTCTGTCTCTATTCAAGCCCCGCCTCAATGGTGACCTCAATCGTGACTGACGTGCCTTTTGGCCAATGGGCGTAATTCAAACGAGCGCGTCCTGAAGAAATAAGGATTATTGATCCCCCCCCAAAAAATCGGGATTGGCGAATGCATATTAGATGAAGTTGTTTCTCTGTCACTGCGCAGGTGGACCATGAGAAAATATTCAGTTTCACTTTAGTGTAATGGAGGGAGTAATGAAGAACACGTTTTTTTGTTGCATGTGCTGAATTGTACTATACTCGATATTTATTTTTCTGCCAACATTTAAAATTAAGTTTTAAACGCAAATTATCCACGCTTGAGAGAATGATCGACAGAGAACAGGGCAGAAAAGGGTCACGAACAGAGTGCAAATGGAGAATTAGAATTAGAGATTCACAGAAGCAAAATTTTCCGATTACAATCCATGAAGACAGTGGTGCCCAAATTCTGGTCTTGAGGTCATTTGTGGTGCCCTCATCCGTTTTTCAGCGTCCTGCGACATAAACAAACAAACAAACAAAAAATCTAAATCTGACGTGGCATAGGCGAGGAGGCTAGTCTAAACAAAATGGTGGACTGTGTGAGAAGCCCTAATGGTCAATTTACTAGTCCGCTCTTTTTGGGTTTTGATGGGATTTAGCTACTGTTCAGAGCAGGGCTGGACACTGGGCCGATGGACACCCCCAAATCTTGAAAAAATCCTAAATTATTTGCCTTATCATCTTTAGAAGAAAGTTCATAAAAATAAGTAGAAAATACTAACAATATATAATTTCTCCTGACAGGTTGTTCTCATTGGGTCACGGGTGCTAGGAAACTGCCCCAGCTGGTTTTGGCCAAGAGGCGCGGCACACCGCAGCCTGGTTGCCAGTTTAAGGGCACACATAGACAGCCAACCATTCATATTCATGTTCCCATGCAAGCACAGGAAGAACATACAAACTCTATACAGGAAGCAAAAATTCAAACCCAGAAGCTCAGAATTGTGAGGCCGACTAGCTAACCAAAACAAATAAGTTCATGCTCCTTAACAGCACATTGTCCACACGTTCAACATTATGGACAGCTGCACAATCTAGTAAGGCAGTTTTATCAGAAACAGCTTTGTGCACTGCAAAAACTGTCGGACCAAAACCAAAAACATTATCTAAAAAATTTGCCGAATTTTCTTGTTTTAAGCAAAAATAATCTGCCAATGGAGTAAAAACAAAATTATTGCATAGACAACCTAATTCAAGACTTTTTTCTTAATCTCAATGTGGGCAAGTTAACAAGTCAAATTTAAGCAAATATTTTTCAGTTACAGGTAACTTTTTTCAAAATGTATCTTAAAATATCCATCTTTAAGCCTTTATACAAATGGTTCTAATATCATCTTAAAGTAATATTTTTCATTCGTTTCAAAATTCAGACCAGTTTTTCTCAGTTAAAGCGATCATTTTTCTCATGCATTTCCTTAAAATAGTACAATATGGTATATTTTAGTAAACATTATTCTAATTACCTTAAATTACAGACTAGGAAAATATAGGTGTCTTTCTGCAAATATTTACACCAATGAGTATGTGTAAGTGTGTTCTTATATTAAGATTTGTTTTTCTGTTGCTATCATTTTCTAAAGATTTTCTATATTGTGAGGACAAATATAAACATTTTGGAGCAAAAAAATAATGGTAGCTTTAATATCGTGTAATAAGCATTCCTTTCCAAGACTTTGTTTTCTTTTTATTTTTTGCTACACTAGCTGATTTTCCTTTTTAGATGAAAAATAAGAAAATATTTCTTATTATAAGCCTCTTTTTACTTTCTTGAAATTGCCTTTTTGCAATGAGTTAGAAAAGTGAACATTTATGCAAAAATTAATATTGAACTCACAATATCCTGATAACAAGCAAGCAAATCATGTGAAATAAGAAGAGTGTCAGCAGTAGTAACAAATGTTCTTGCAAGTTTGAACGCATCAGCTGAGAGCATCGTCGTATGTGTCCACTCAGCTCACCTTTGACCTCAGCATCTGTTGTCTTACATACCCTCCACAACTGATAACGTCCTTCCACATGTACAAAATATCTCTGAACAGTTTGACTTCAGATCGCCGCTAGTTTGTGGGTCCTTCCTGAACCTTTGAACCACGCCTCCACAAAGTCAAAATCAATTCTTAAAAAAAAGGTTTGCACAAGCCTGCTGCCAAACTTTGCAGAGGTTTGTCTGGTTTTCTCTGTCATGTCTACTATTGTGATGATGAGTGTATTTCATACGTATAACAGACCTTTCATTGTACTGAATTTGCAAGGGAATAAATGCTTCGCTCAAGGTCGCAATGGGAGGATTCTTGCACACTTGTTGACGTTGATAAAGCGCAGGCTGCTTCTGCCAGACGGAGCCTGTGCAGCATCGAAACTGGAAAAAGGGAAAATCCACTAGAGACGCACTGACAAACATTTTTACATGATTCTCAATGCATTATATATGTTGACGCACTCGGGCTGAAATCTTGCATTTCCAAACATGGAAAATTGGATGTTTATTTACAAATCCTAGTTATGGTTACAGTTTCTTATTTTTACTGGAATCAAATATGAAAATACTGCTTGAGAATTAAATGGTGTCTTTTTCAAATATCAGAGAAGTTGTATAGATCAACCTCAGCTTGACGCAGAGGAAGCCACCTGGCATTTTGGTGCCTCAAGGCTGAGAGTCTATGTTTTTTTTGACAACACTGACTAAAAATAGTGATGCATCTGAGTCGGCCTCTTTCATTTAAAATCAATAGCGGTATAATATGAACTTGAACAGACTTGTGCTGGATACTTCCATTCTTTCCTTGTGCAATATTTTGACCATTTCAGGTCATTTTCCTCCACATCTTTCTTGCAGTATTTTAGCCAATGAATGCCACACTCCTGGGAGTCTGGTAACTAAGTGTTTTCATGTTGAACATTGATACACCATCTGGGTAAAATTTCAGCAAAGGTTCGGCAATGGACAAAACACCACACAAAGGTTAAATAAATAAGACAATACGCCAAATCGTCCTCATGTTGGAGGCAGCCTGAGCGTATTGAGGCAGAATATTTTCACTTATTTTGGACTTGTTCAGTATTGTTATCTTTTTGTGGCATGAAATTTTAAAGATGTTTCTGTCAGACATACCATTTTATTTTGTTTCTTTCTCATCTACGGGCTCATTCTACCTCTAACAATGACTGGTGATGGTTAAAACAGGAAAAACCGACAGAACGTTTGAAAGAATTTGCTTCAAAACAAAGATTAAGATGTGAACAAGGTGGGGGGAAAAAAACATATACAGCGATGACATAGTCATATTAAATGTGGCCATGTGGCCATGATTCTATCTGTAAGGGTGTGTTCATTTTCTGCTTGGAGATATGACAACTGTTTCAGACTCAAAGACATACTGTATTTGCCGGACTATAAGCCGCACCTGTATATAAGCCGCAGCAGCAAAATATGAGCAAAAAAAAAGATTTTTGTCATGGATAAGCCACACTGGACTATAAACCACAGGTAATAACGAGATATTTCCGCAAAAAGACAGTACATGGAAGTTTGGATTTTTTTTTTTTTTGTAATTGTCTGCTAACAGCAAAATCCTCTCTTTAACAGACTGAACATGCCTACATGTTTAGTCCCAACATATTTATAGAAAATGGATGGATATTTTCAACACTTTCAGAATACTGTTAGTTAATTAGCAGTTCACAATCGAAATCAATACTTCAATAGCATCTTTTTTTACCTCCTTTTGTTTGATAGATTATTTTAGTGAACATAAAAATACATTGCACATAATTAATTCATACAATCATAAATACGCAAATAAAATCATATATAGAGTATTATATATAAAATTTACATGTCACAAATGTATCCAAAATTTTATACATTCTCATATTCAATTTAGAAATGTGTTGTTTTTTTTAAATTATATATATTTAAAACTTTTTGAGCACAGCCATTGAGTAAGATCTTTTCAGTTCTCTTTCATAGTTGTTTCATAAATTGAAACTTCAAACAGATACACACATTTGGTTGCTTTTGGCTAGCAAAATTATAAAAAAAAAACAACAGATAAGCTGCACTGGACTATAAGTCGCAGGGCTCAAATCATGAGAAAAAGTTGCGGCTTATAGTCCGAAAAATACGGTAATTTATAGGACTAAAACTGATGATTGATTGTATTTGATTGTATTTAGCTGTTGTAACACAATTTTCTGATTATAATATGTAGAGTACGTGGTCAAGATGGTCATGTCCAAGATGGCAAACTAGATGACATACCACATGGAAATGGTCACCAGCTAAGGGTGGTGTCGGCAACAGCAATATTTGTAAAAGCATTTTGCGTGCCCTTGGCTTAGTTCTTCCAGAGGGCGGTTCATCAAGAGCGGGAAGGAGGGAACAAATGAGCTTCGTGGTAGTTATACATTCGTTGCTATCAGGGTTTGTTATTCTTTGTGTTAGGCTGTGATGAGCATGGAACAGAATTTACTGCTGCACTGAATAGTCTTCATATTTCTTGTTGTTTTTCTATCACTCAAGGCTCTTAGACCTTTGAAACACAGTTGGGAGGATGACACAACCTCAGTCTTGTGTTAAGTATTAAACCCTCTTCTCTTGTCTATAGGCAGAAAACTGTGCGACATTCAAATCAGACAGGGTCATAGTGCGCCAATGTTTTTGCAAACTGAATTAATTAGCATTGTAGAATTAAAATCTAGAATTAAAAATGGGATCTCTTTGAAGCCGATATCAAAACCATAACTTTCAATGAAGCATTTTGTTCTTCGAATGAAATGCAAACTGGTGAAATCCATCCATCCATCCATTTTCTTCAGTCGTTTATCCTCACAAGGGTCGCTGTCTTGCTGGTGCCTATCCCAGCTGGCTTCGGATAGTAGGGGACACCCTGGACTGGTTGTCAGCCAATCGCAGGGCACACTGAGATGAACAACCATTCACGCACGCAATCACACTTAAGGACAATTTAGTATGTCCAATACACCTGCCATGCATGTTTTTGGAGTGATATGATGATATTCAAACGCAACATTTATTGCAATCAAAATATCAAATATTTGCAAACACCGTATGTGACCTTATTACCCCATTGGCTGTTAAAACCTAATACAGTGTAGATATTTTCTTTTATCAGGCGATCTTAAACAAAAGGTCTCTTACTGTATGTTGGTAACATCATGTGCTATTGAAATAGCAACACCTTTTACTACAGTTTTCCAAGACATAAAAACACGTTTGCCATATATGGTAACGATCTAAATGGTCTGACAATAAAAGATCACAACATATATTTTTTAAATGTCTTTGAACTCCATCTTATGCTTCTAATTTGAGAGAGGTAAATGAAAGAAAGCAGCATGGTGGTAGAGTGGTTAGCCTCACAGTTTAGAGGCCCTGGGTTCGATTCCAGCTCCATCCGTCCTGAGTGGAGTTTCCAAGGGGTTTGGCCTGGTTTATTCCCTCGATCCCAAAAACATGTATGATAAGTGAATTGGACACTTCAAATTGTCCTTCATTGTGTTTGTGGTCGTTCATCGTTGTGTGCCCTGTGATTGGCAGCAGGGTGTCCCCCACCTACTGGCCGAAGCCAGCTGGGATAGGCACCTGTATGCCAGCGATCCTAGTGAGGATAAGTGATTATAGAAAATGGATGAATGGATAGACAAAAGCAAAAGAAGATGCATATAATAATCACCATCATCATCATCTGCCTTGTGGAATAAATGTATGTATTCTAATCTACTATCTATGTATTCTCTATTTGAATACAAAAATGTAATAATTCTTTTTATAAGTAATTATACATCTTAACATTTTGAAGTATGTGTATGTCTAACACAAATTAGACAGCCGTGATTTCTAATCTACATATCTCTAAAGACGCAGGATTGTCAAATATTCCCATGGACTCCCCATTCTCAAGGGCCCATTTTCATGTTAAAGTCTCCCTTGGACGCCTGTGAACAGTCCAAAGATGTCCATTTTTAGGATTCATTCTCTGGAGATTCGAGCAGAGAGAATAAAGCAAAGAAATAAAAAGCGGAATATGTTCATGAAAAAGCAACCAATACAGTTGAATCAACTTCAACAAAGAGATATTTAAACCTGTGTGGATTTTTTTTTAAATGTCATTCAGTTAGTTAATATAAAGTTGTTTATTGTTCTTCTTTAAAAAAAAAATGAATTAAAAAAACGTGTGAGAGCGCGTCAGGACTACTTGCAAGGCGGAGGAGATACTAAGTGTTGGTCCTTGAGGCACACAGCTGTGGAATGTGGTCAGCTAGTGAGGCACATTAGTGTACCTAGTTTACCACTCGCACTCCTGCGCTACTGTATGTGCTGCTGAAATACCAGCACACTGCATAAGCTCAGTGCTTATATGAGAAAAGGCAAAAGATGTTACTCTTCAGCTTTTTTTTCCTTTTCTTTAATTTTCTGAATGTCTGTTGATGTTCAATAGATAGTAATCTGATTTATTAGTTGGATCTTTAGCTAGTTAGAGCACTCATGAGTTAGTTTGTGGGTTGGATGATTGTTTAACTGGATAATGTATTTTTTTAAGGTTCTTTTGATTGCTTACCAGTTTGCTTACCAGTTTGTTTGTTTTGTTTAATCCTCTATTGAGTGGTGAATATATGAATAATAATAATAAAAATAATGCATTTTATTCGCCAGCACCTTTCTAAACATCCAAGGACGCTTTACAGAAAGATAAAAAAATCATAAGAGAAAATAAGAGAAATCAAAACAGCAAACAGTGATGGAGGGGTAAGATGAGAGGGTATTGTGACAAGTCATAAGTAGTTAAAAATACAGTGACCCCTTGTTTTTCACTGTAAATGGGGACTGGAAACCCCCACGATTAGTGAAACAATGAACTCAGAGTTTGGGTGTAGAGCAGTGGTTCTTAACCTTGTTGGAGGCACCGAATTCCACCCCAATGTTTCATATGCTCATTCACTGAACCCTTCTTTAGTAAAAAATAAAATATGATTTTTTTTTTACGGGTGCACGAAATGAATTGTGCATTAATATCACCTTGTTCAAATCGTCACCGTGGGTAAAAGTACCAGTTCCCCGCCGCCACGCCGTGAATCCGTATGGCGATCGACCCTTTAGATCGCCAGCTGCGGCCGCGGCGGAGGCTCCACCGAACCCCTGAGACGGACTCACCGAACCCCTAGGGTTCGATCGAACCCAGGTTAAGAACCACTGGTGTAGAGTGTGAAAGCCCTGTCTCCCATGCGGACGAGACTAAGCCCAAGCCCAACCCGACCCGAATTTCGGGCCCAAAAGGTCATTCATTACGTTCGAGTTGAGTCGGGCCGGGCTTCTATCTCGCTGACTTTTTTTTTTTTAATAAATATATGTTTATAAAAATGTTTACCAAAATTACATGTGGAATGTGGATACTAAACTAAGGAATACTTGTTATAAAATAAACAATTTGGATAAAACAGAGAAGGTAATTGCTATTTAACTACTATACGAACCACAGAGCCAGAGCGCGCTCTGCGCACGTGAACACCGCCCTCTTAATAATCTTAATATATCTTTTCCCATTTATTTGATTTGCATTATTCTAGTTAAAGCTCAGTGTGCTGCAGCATTTCTCCGCGTAAAGCAAGTGCGCACCAATGACGGACGGCCTTAAAATTTTCCCCATCACCTTTTAAAAAATCCATCAGATGGAAAATTGTCGGTTAATGTAACCTCTGCAGACACAAAAATATAAAAGATGTAAATGTTTATACAGTCTTGTTAAACTTAGATTTCGTTCCAAAGGCTTTAATTTGTTATCATAAATCACCTCCTCCTCCCGTGTCCTCACAAATAAAATATGAAATTTCGCGTTTGTGTCGGACTTGGGCCTGCAAATCAAGTTTGGTCGGGCTCGGGCCGGGTCGGGCTTTAATACCACAGGCCTGGTAGGGCTGGATTTTTTAGGCCCGATTTTACCTCTAGACGAGACGGGCAGAAGGCACAGTGGATTAGGGTTAGAGGTTGGAGTTTATTTATAGATTTTTTTAGAGGCACCAAAGAGCACAAAGTTGCAATATTCGGATTGCAATATTCAATATAGACAGGAAGTGACGAGCCTGTGGAACCAGGAAGGCGGTGGTGTGAGGAGTGAGAATGTCACAGAGTCAATTAATGGGTCGAAGATGTATGAAGACCAGGTTATGTTATTGATGAGTGAGCAGTCAAGGATGACAACCAGACACTTGACCTGAGGGGATCGGGAAACAGTAGAATTGTTGACGGTAAGGGAAAAACCGTCAATGTTTGAAAGTGCTTTAGTGCTAACAAGGAGGAGTTCCGTTGAGTTTAAGGAAGATTGAGATGAACCAGGATTTGATTTCTGTCAGACGGTGGGTAAGGGAAGAGAGTGGGAGACTACAATTGTGTTTGCAGGAAAGGCCAAGCTTGGATACCATGTTTACAGAAGATATTACTAAGTGGCAGGAAATATGAAAAGGAGGGGCCCAAGGACAGAGTTCTGGGGCACACCAGAAGTGATTGGGGACAGTTGTGAGCCGAATTATTTAAGTTGATTTAAGTCGGCCAGTGAGGTATGAGTAAAACCATCAAATGGGTGTGTGAGTGATACCCAAAGAAGAGAGTCTATTAAGGAGAATGTGGTTTGGTCAAGAGTCTACAGCAGGCATGTCCAAACCCGGTCCTCGAGGGCCGCCTTTCCTGCATGTTTTTGATGTTTCCGTCATCCAATGCAGCTGATTCAAATGATCAGGTTTGTTGTCAGGCTTCCGCTGAGCTTGCTGATGAGCTGATCATTTGAATCAGGTGTGTTAGGAGGACAGAAACCTCCAAAACATGCCGGATAGGCGGCCCTCGAGGACTGGGTTTGGACATGCCTGGTCTACAGTTAGGACAGCAATGCTATAGAAGAGTGAGTCTATGTCAATGGCAGCAGCCGAAGTATAGGGACGGTGTCAAATTATTCTCTGCAATCGCCAACATAATCTCTTTGTTGTTTCCTCGTTCCAAGCCTTGCGTTGATAGCTACTCCATTCCCTCGTAAGTATTTGATTTCCGTGCTTATTTTTAGTTAATGCTTCTGACAGCATCCCTCTGCTGGCTTAGCTTCACGGGAGTGTCGATTCCCCAAGTGGTTCACAGTGGCGTTTCCCATGTTGATTTTTAGTTGTACCTTTTTCGAGCACAGACTCTACTCGTGATTTCAGTTTCCCTATTTGCCATAGTTACTATTTGGGTGTTTGGTGTGAGTTTTCTTGCATTTATATCCTGGTCAGTTCTTTTGTTGTTACTTTCAAGATATGTTTTTGTCAACACGTGGTACATGCTCTTTCTGTTGATAAAGTAACTTTGACTTGATATTTTGTGTTCGGTCTCTGTTTGGGTTCGCCTTTTGTTTAACTCCTTACTCGCCACATGGTGGCTTGGAAATGGCTAGTCTGAGGGAGACATTGAATGAAAGGAGAAAGTGGTCATTGAACTGGAGCGGGTTAGTCGAACAATTCCAGTCTAAATGATTTAGCAACAATTAGAGATAAAATGAAGTGTGTGACCATTTGTGTGTGGGGGGAAATTGTCAAAATGGTGAAAACCAAAACTGTCCAGCAACGAGGAAAAGTCTTTAGTTGGAAGGAGAACAGTATTGTCCAAGTGAATATTGAAATCTCCCAGAGGAATTATTTGGGAGGAAAGAGCAGAGAAATGGATGAGGAGGGCAGAAATTCACTTTAAATGTCACTGTGTGGCTTGGGGGAAAGGATGAACAGTGGCAATAATGGTCGGAATTAGTCCAGTGGCTTGACAAGCAAGGCATTCAAGTGTGGATAGAGCAGGCAAAGAAAGGTCCTTCCACTTCTCATGGTGAAGTATGGCGAGATCACCCCGGCGATACGAGGGCAGAGCAGCCAGCAGAAGCTTTGCCGCCGAATGGTGGAAAAGCCACTCCACAGGTAGCTGGGGTGTTCACTAAACTGGAAGAGACGTCTAATTCCTTGAAAAATTACCCGGTTTATTTATAGTTTGGCATTTCTCATTACAGTTATGTTTTAATTTGTCTTGACTTGCTTTTAAATTCAGTATTAGTTTGTTTTTTATGTCAGATTTGTTAGCTTTTTTTTAAGTTCACTTTACTTTGGTTTTTAAAAGTTTTAGTATTAGTTGTAGCTTTTCTAATGGATGGAAAACATTGCCATGCAAGATTAAACAAAAACTCATTGAGTATTGTGTAATTAAAAAATGGACAAATAGATCAAACTCCAACATGTATCATATTAATTGAGAAAAAAATTGAAATAATTTTTCCATTACTATAGCGAGTTTTAAATATAAAACCAGCTTTTAATTAACATTCATTTCTTGAATGTTAGTGTCAAGTGTCAAACTCAAGGCCTGGGAGCCAAATCCGGCCGGCCACATAATTTTACGTGGCCTGTGAATTTTTAATTAGGACTTCAAATTTCTGACGAAAATATCAACTTTGAAAGTTCTCTTCAACTTTTAAAAGGTTTTTTTTTTTTTTGGAAACAACAAGCATTTTTCTTACCAAACCTCCTTTTGAACAAATTTTACTGGCCTCAGGTTTGAAAATTAGGTAAATGTGTGACAATCACACTTAAAATGTTTTTTTTTCTTTACAGCCATAACGGCCCTCTGACAGAAACTAGAAGTACAATTTGGCCCACGATTAAAATGTGTTTGACACCCCTGTCTTAAACCATTTTCATTTTTAATTCATTTTCATGGCACACTTGTCAGCTTTTTTTTTGAAGATTCATCAATTTTACTTTAGTTTTTATTAGTTTTAGTATTAGTTTTTTGTTTGGAAAAATGGTCAAGCTGAAAATAAAAAAGCTCCTTGTGTATACATACATACATACATACATACATACATACATACATACATACATACATACATACTACATACATACATACATACATACATACATACATACATACATACATACATACAGTACACGCACACACATACATACATACATTTTTTTTTCTTGTCTTAGGTTTTTGTTTTCTTTTTTTAAACTATAATAACCATAACCAATATTTACAGTAGGATTGTCCTGTCAACGGTTAAAAAAAGTCAATGGTCAAGTGTCCTACTGTTGAAAATCGTACCTTCGTGCTATGCTGCCACCTTGGTGTGAAGAAGTTAAATTACTTTTGGAAAGTAAGTGTGTGAGCGTGAAAGAGTGTGCGAATGTGTGTGCGTGCTTGAGTGCGTGTGTTGCATTCCTCTGGGATCTCTTTAGGACCTTGACTCACTTTTCCATGAACCGAGTGGAAGAAGAGCTATTTTCATTATTTTTCTTTGTCATGTTAAAGTGCAAATTTAGCTTGTTTTTATTGGATTTTATTAGATTTTAATTAGTGAGTAGTCAGGGAAAGTTATTCTCCACTGGCCAACCAGAGGTGCTGATCCACAGTTACAACCAAAATGTAATGATTGTTTCATATATTTGTATTAATTAATGACCAAATGTCCCCATTTCATGTAGGTTTTGTATTCAGATTTTTTATGTATAACTGCAATCATTTAAAATTGGCCATGTTATAAATTATTCTGTGTCCTGATCGGGTGTGCTAATACAAGGGTATCCACACAAGTCCAAAATATCTACCTACTTTATTTATTTATTCATTTTAAAAAATATATTTGCAGTTCTTTCTGTGAGCAATATAGATTGGTGTGCAATACTTAACTGCATGAACCCATATGCATAAACACCGCTGAGTAATGGCATGTAACAAGGGTATGACTGTTCTGTATGTCAACAGAGTAACAAATTTCACAAAGAATGATAGGTGTGAGTCTACTTTTACATTTGTAACTCATTCAATTCCATTGACATGCAGCTATATCAATTACATAAAAGTGGGAGAGCTGGCAGTAGTGAATCAGTTAAATTCCATTGACATGCAGCTACTGTATATCAATAAAATAAAAGTGGGAGAGCTGGTAGTAGTGAATCAGTTAAATTCCATGAGAACTACTGATACTCATTTTGCAAGCAACTGACAGCTCACAATCGACATAATGGTCACCCATGTGCTAAGAGATCACAACTAAAAAGTTGAAATAAAGACAATCTTTGGATGCGATGGCAAAGATGTATCTGCTATCTACACAGTTCAGACACCCGCCTAACTATCTGCAAAGACAGGTGGAAAAAAACAAGATTGAGCATCTTCTAAAATGGTTTATCTTCAGCTATCAGAAATGTTAATTTAAGGATTTCTAAAGGGCCTGTATCATGCAATTCAACTTTTTGGAGATTTAACCATATTAGAATGCCATTTCCTTAACAAAAACACCTTCAAATGTCATTCATTGAATACTGTCCATGTAGACTGAACATTCACCTACATTCTCCTAGCATCCTGGGACAATGTCATTAAAGGAGGCAAGGCAGTCGCACAATGAGTTGCAAGAGATAAAAGAGCCAGGCCTCTTACTTCCCGGTGACAAAAATAGCCACCAAAATAACTCATATCTCAAAAGAAATTAAACTATCATTATGCCAAAGGGGATACATGTGTAATTATTACATATCTATAGTTAACTATGGAAACTTTAAAACAGCACTATAGAGAAGGGAGCACTACAATTAATTTCCAAATTAAAAGCAAGCCAATGAGAATTTGAATCAACTTATTGCAAATTTCTGTTCTAATTAACTCTTTCCAACCTGTTGTTTGCCATTATTTTGTTAAGTTCTATAAGCATGCTTTTTGTCATCAGTTATGCAATTCGTAATGGATGAGACCCAAAAAAAAGGTTATGTTAAAAAAAAAAAAACATCGCTGAATATTATTCACTTAAAGATACCAATAAAAATGTCACAGTAAAGTTTATTAAATCAGATACGGATGGCACAGCTCTCTCTTATGAATTTCCCGTTTTCATCCAAAAATATTTGTGCTCGTTGAGATGAACCTGTTTGAGTTGGTGTCTTCAATGACCTGGCTGTAGTCCTAAACAGAAGCGCCCTGCTGAAGCATAGTGATGTTGTTTCATTTCACATGAAATGGCCACCCATTTGTTCCAGCAACAGATACAGTCAGGAAATGGAAGCAAGGGATGCGCCAGAGACTTCTTTTTAAAAGACGCCCGGTTTGCTCAGGTAAGCCCTTCTCACTGGCCTTGTCTCACACTTGTATAATAGATTGTAGAGAATTAATGTCACATGTATAGCACGAAACCACACAGTGAAATTTTTAGGATCCATACCATCACTAGATTGATTATTCCCTTCCTTTGTCCTTTACGAAGACACTCGGGGGCTGAAATTTTACCCAGATGGTGATGCCATGCCAAAGATCAATATGGCGCAATTACTGAGTAATCACATTACCAGGAATGTGCCATCCCTTGGCTAAAATACTACGAGAATGATCTGTACAAAAATTACCCCAAAATGATCAAAATACTGCCAAAGGGTTAATTAAATAAACAAACGGTCATCGTAACCTCATGCTAGAGACTCATTACATTGTGACGCTGGTTGAGGAAATGAGCTTAAAACACGTTCTAAAACGTCCTCACTGTTCAGTGTATATATCGGAACTAGTTTTAACTCAGACCTTGACCTAATGACGTATTTCACAAAGGTTTAGGAAAGATTAAGAGATTTGACATTCCAAGAAGCCCCCGAGACTGCTTACACTGTGGCTGGATAACAAGCCTCAGCTGGGCAGCGCATGTGCGCTTGGTTGACTAAGAAGCTGAGCTGTGGCCAGAAACAGACTAAAGAATTCCATCACAGTAGAAACACACATAGGACAGATTGTGAAAACTTACTGAATTGTTTAAAAAGGAGCCTGAGGATGTTGCATTTTCTCCCACGTAATTCATCCAATTTAAATCATTCCATTTTCAACATCCATCTGTCCATTTTCTTAACAGCCTGTCCTCACAATGGTCGCGGGCTCAATGGTGCCTACCCCAGCTGTCTTTTGCCAGTTGGCCAGAAGTACACCATGAATGGGATGCGAGGCACACAGAGACAAACGACTTTTCACACTAAAAAACACACCTCAAGGCAGTTTGGAGTGTCCAGTATACCTACCATGCATGTTTTGGAATTGTGGGAGGAAACCAGAAACATGTTCCAAAAATTCACATCAATGAGGCTAGTATTTTTCTCGTTCCAGCTAGTCATGATTCTTCCAAGATCCAAAATCGGTGACTAAAAAATTCATTCGAAATGAGGCAGAGTTTCCATAAAGCATGTTCATCATTTATTCCAGAGCCATTTTCAACATGACACATTTACTGTACATCGTTTCCATTTACACTGTACGTCATTCAGCTCATTCAAGTCAATATGGGAATGACTTTCAACTTGCTCAAAATTCCCACAGATTTTTCACCATTACAATATCCTAGAATGACTCTTGCAGGACCACTGAACCATGTATGCTGAATACTTTCATGGGGGGCCCATCTGATTGGCATGTGAGAACAAATTGTGACATCAAGGAGTGCGCACATCATGCATGCTGTAAATGCTCCAATTAAAACATCTGCCTCTCAATATGCCTTCACATGTAATAATTGTTCATTGAAAGGTACTAAATGACTGAAACAGTCACTGATAGTCTATACATAGTAGTATAATTGCCTGACTTTGGTGCTGGCAGCATGGGTTCAGTCTGACTCAGTTATGTGACTGTAGATGGTTAGACCTATTTGTATTTCTCCTAAGATTGACTTCTTCAAGTCCAACATATGATTTATCCTTTCAGCCACCTTAGCTATGGCGGCTTCTAGCTCTTGTTCAACAGGAAGAAATCATATTGAAATTGAATGGAAACAATAAAAAAAATAAAAAACAAAAAATAAATGTTTGAATTAAGGGATGCAAAACCAGAGTACCAACCAATCACACTTCCAAGTGTCACAACCAAATTCAGAAAACAGGTGAACACCTGAACCTAAAAGACGCAGGGTGGAATATTCAGAGTTGCCGTTTACTGGTTTTACCCAAATGTGGCACGCTCACTATGGTATCACAGAAAGACCGTACTTTGGAAGCATGCTCCAAGCGAGGGAAAGCGTTAGTAAATAAAATACAATTTGCCATTGGATGCAGTGCATAATAGCATTGAACCTACAAAGCTTGGGCAAATATGTCAACACTGATTAGTTACCCCGGGCTTCCGCAGACATGAAGAAAATGAGAACACAATTCTTACCAGTCATGTGTAGGACAGCGATCCAGCTACACAGAATTAACAGCCATCAACACAATTCATAAAGCCGGCCATTGTGATAGAGGGAAAACAAAAACACATTTTCACCTTGTTTTCAGTTGAAATCAAGTGGAAAATGCGTTTTTAAAAGATATTGATTGAATGTAAATAATATTATTAACTGTTAATAAATTAATTATTGACAAAATATGAGATTTTTACTGCTGAAAATAGCAACATGTATTTAGGATCTCTTTGTTACATTATTCAACATTGTTATCCGGTAGAGAAGAAACAACCGGTAGTAAAAACCAACTGTCATTTTTTTTTCTCAATTTATCATGAACAAATAAAATTCAGACGCGATTCTTTTGGGTCTGGGAAATAGGTGGATGGCATATGCTCAAGATGTGCCCTTAGGTTTTGACCCGAATTTGGATTGCGCTATGATTTTTTAACACTAGAGGGAAGCATAAACAAACAAATCAAGAGTGGAGGCTAAGCTTCCACTCCTGCTGTCATCCACTGACATAGTCAAGGAAAATAAATATCCTGGGCAGATCGTCAGCCAAAGACAGCCTACATTAGGGTGATAATGAAAAGTGTATTTAACAGAGAAAGAAAAACTGTAAAATAATAGTCTAGTGTTTTGTTGTTCTTTTAATCGCAGATGCAGGTGTTAATGCTTGCCAAACACCATCTGCTCCATTAAGAAACAATTATACAGTCAGTACACAAAGTGAATATTCTTTTGTTTCCTTTCCTCCCACCTTGTCCATGGTCTACATCATTAACGTCCCTCATTCGGCCTGCTTCCTTCCCTCCTTTCATCGGTTTCCTTTTTGCACATTACACACACAAACACTCACACACAAACATATATAATGTTTATTATGTGCTCATGTGTAACAGATACAGTTTATCATTTGTGATAACCCAACAGTCATAACGGTTCGATGTCAAATTTATTCAATCTTTTTGCTAATTAAGGACAAATGACGTTGCTTTTTCTCAATCAAGTCAACTTTCTGAACTAAGGTACATATTTGGATTTTACATGTGTGGGAGGGTGGCTGCTAACATGTCATATGATGAACAACAGGGCCCGGAACTATGCAGAACCTGTCGCCACTATGCCGACTGAATTCAGAAACTTTGGATGCGACATAAAAATCAAAATGCATGACTTGTTCTTACATGTGGAGCATTTTCCAAAGAATCTGAGATCGATTTATGATGGGTAGGGCAAGGGATTTCTGGACGTCAGGTATCAGGGATACTGGGATGCAATCGTGGGCTTGAAGTTCATGCTAGGGCTTCAAGTTCACGCTCTTAATTTTGCACATTGATGACATAACATTTAATTGACATGTACTTAACGTTATCAATACCTTTTGTTGAACTTACAATAAAAAAGTTTGCAACAATTAATTTATATATATATATATATATATATATATATATATATATATATATATATATATATATATATATATATAGTTAGTTAGTTAGTTAGTTAGTTAGTTAGTTAGTTAGTTAGTTAGTTAGTTAGTTAGTTAGACAATTTCCCTCCTCAAATTAGTTTGGATGAGAGATTTTATTGAAAACCAACTGATAATGCCAAAAAATTGTTTGTCAGAGGATCTATTTTTTTATGAATAAAATTAGCATGAAAAACCTGATCAGAGTGAGACAAATGGACATCATTTAATCACCATTTAGAGGGAAGGTGGCTTCTAATATTACAGATTTCATTCATTTGTTTACAATTTAACGCAATTATTCCAGCGCTGATGCCAGTGTTAGTGCCAAAGTTTAATTTTGTTTGTGTCGTAGGTGTTCCAATAAAAATATCAATTTCACCTGTATTGTCAGAGAAATTCAGTTGTTTCCTTTGCAACTCACATCGCGAACCTGAAGTACATTGCTAACAAGAATGGATAAACACTCTAACTTTTTCTATGTAATGTAGACATGGCTAACTTCATTCTGACATTAACTTGCAACGTCTCCATCTGATTTATTGAGAGAGGACAAAAGGTGTTGTATCAAGCTGTGAGGCCACTGTAATCAAACATCAACCCTGACTGTCAACCACTGATTGAATTAGTGCTCATAAGATAGAGGCAGATGGCCTACTAGTGAAGGAGTGAGGGGGAAGGGGGAGTAAGGACGCATCTGACTGGGCCACTTAACTTCAATGAGCTGCTCTACTACAGCACTTAAATGCTGCTTGATCAAGCAGTTCCCTCAGGGCTCCACCTTCATTGGGTGCAAAAGTGCAGTCACTTGTTCAATGGAGTGGATTACAACTCCTGCCCTCATTGGTTGATGTCGTACCGGGAGGCAATCACGTGTCTTGTAAGAGTGCCTGTGAGCTGATTAGACCCTTTCACAGTACAGGAACTCTTCTGCTGTACCCTAGTAGCCTGAGTTCCCCTTTCCGTCCACACCAAAAAATGTTTCGAGTATGGAGGATTCCCCTAAGCATCTATCAGGAACCTTCTAAGCCCCTAGTTAAGACTGGGGTCTTCGGCTACGTGCCTTGGGTAGCTTGAAGGGGGCGTGTTCTGCTAACGCTGAGTGGTGGAGCTACAGGCTCAACTCCAGGTTGATGTCCGAGTCACATTACTCTGAGGGCAACTCCGGGCCTTCCGTGTTCCCCGTCTATGGCCAAGGGATGGAAACTGGAATGGATTGGAATTTGGGGGCTGAATGACATTGAATGATGTCATTCAATGCCGGCCGGCCACCAAACATGCATCCATCCATTGAAAAGTGTCCATCCTTCAAGTTGTTTTCCTGTCTTTTCTACTGTTAAACACCCTGTGTTTAAGTCTCTATCCCACTGAGGGGTGAACACTTTCAAAATTCCCTTGCGGCTAGAGAAACGTCTTGCGACCTTTGGTGACCTTGGGGTTAGGATTGGGGTGTTCTCTGACAATCTTTTGACAATTTCTGGCGACCACAAACAACCCCTGGAGGAAGAGTTTTTTCATGTTGCAATATGTACATACAAAGTCAGGTCAAAGAAAAATCATGGACTGGATTTACAATAAAAAAAAAAATTGGATCTTTCTTATTTGATTAAGTGGAATGGGTTGCATAACTACACATGGCAAGTGCCGTTCTGTAGATTTATCACCATGTTTAAAATAAAAACTAATGAAAGGGGTATATTTGAAACAGTTCTGTGGGAATTTTATATTGAACGTTTGTTTCATTGAGCAAAAAGAAATCAAATAAGATGAAACTCCAAAAAACAATCATCCAAATAGTTTAGAGGGGCTTGAGACACTTTTCGGGGGCTTCAGACTCCCTGAAATAAACATAACGACTCTTATGTTGAACCCATATTGTAGTGATTTCTAGAGTCTGACGGGACAATACTTGCAGGAAATAGATAAAATCATTAAAATACTACCATAATATTGCTTTTCTAAGTGTCTTAATTTATGTTTTAAAGCCAAGGGGGTTCAACTAAATTTCCACTATCAAACATAGGGAAAATGCTCAATTACTGAATGATCTCCACTCTTCTTTCCCGAACCATTGTTGCCCAGAGGAGTTTTTCCTATAGCATGGATTCAGCTCAGCTCCCACTATGTTGATGCCATTTGCACTTCCTTAGACAAAGTACCGTATTTTCCGCACTATAAGGCGCACTGGATTATAAGGCGCACCCTCAATAATGACAGATTTAAAAACTTTTTCCACATACAAGGCGTGCCGGATTATAAGGCGCACCCTCAATTAATGACATATTTTAAAACTTTTTCAATCTTATTATAGTAATACTCAAAGTAATAACAATAATAACTCAAATAATAACTCTAAACTCTCAATAGCATCATAACTCAATGTGAATATGACCAACATTGTTCAATTGTAAACACACAAAAGAAACGGTTAAAACTTACTTTATCAGTTCATTCCCCATCTACGAATCTCAATCTCAATTTTGATCCATATATAAGGTGCACCTGATTATAAGGCGCACCATCAGCTGTTTAAAAAAAATAAGGCTTTTAGGTGCGCCTTATAGTGCAGAAAATACGGTAGGTGAGAAGGAATCAGCCAAATGATTTACTGCAGGGATCACCAACCTGTTTGAAAAAGAGATCTACTTCTTGGGTACTGAGGGGTACGAAGGGCTACCAGTTTCTGTGATTAGACCCATCATGATTTCTCACAATAAATCAGGAACAACTGTAGAAAATGTGTAAATCATGTGTAAATCATTCGTAATATGTAATGTAAATTTCTAGAAAATCACAATCTTCTGTTACTTGTCAGCTATTCACAGATCAAGTCTGCGGCCTACTCCTGTAATCATTGGGGGCTAGCTCCCGGGTGCCCGCCGGCACAACAGTAGACTCTACTGTGTTATAACTCTAAAAACGATTATAACCAACTCTGTAAAATGCACAGAACTCTTAACAATCACTCTTTTGTATGCATTTAAAAGGTATTTTTGTTCTCTTTTCCTTTTGGATTTGGGCTTTTATATTTGGAACAAATAGGACAAAGCAGGAGGAGGATCCCTCATCCTGCATGGGCTCAAACAGGAAGTATTTGTCTGTGCATAATTGACAAATAATCCATGAAATATTGTGTTTGTGTGCAGAAAAACAGGATGACCAGTTATAAATAGGCAGATAAGACAAATATAAATATGGTCACAAGGCCTTCAATCCAGATGTGTCAAGCAGGGATAGGAAAAGGATACTGCTTTTCCCAAAGGAGGATCCAAGATCCAGAATTTAAGCGGAAAAAATGGATAAAATGTTGAAATGAGTTATGTGTAGAGGAAGAGCAGCTGTTATTCCAGAAACACAGCACCATGTGTTAGAGTCTAACACATTAAGAGGTCAAGAAATTCAAATTATTTATTCTTGAAAATGCACAACTCCAAACGGTGTAAATCATCCAGGTCATTAAGTGTCACTCACACAATAAATTGCTTCACTCAAAAAAGACTACTTATGGTACAACTCTGAACGGAGTAAAAATTTACGCTGTGAATACTTTTCCCTCTTCCATGTAAGTGTAAATGTTACTTTTAAATTTGACTGTTAGAATTTGGACCAAATATACTTTGTATAGAGTAAAATCTACACTATGAAATTCACCATGCATGTCACAAAGCTGATTGAAACAATAATTAGATGTTCAAAGTTGTTATCTTTGAAGAATTATTTAACATTCCGTTTTGATTTTTTTAAACCAAATAATTGTAGTATTATTCCTTCGTAATTACTTAAGTAGAAATCTACAATTTAGGATTTTGTTAAAGGGAACATTAACCCAAACAAATCTGTATTATGCACACCAACTAGTCTAAACACAGCATTCTGATTCATATAACATTTGTACACCATGAATGAAGTGGAAAAATCTACACGTTTTTTATTCCTCTCGAGGAGCGACCTTTTTGCTATACTTGCTGTTGACCTCAAATGACAACACAGTTGTTCAGGGCTCAGGTAATGACCAATCATGGCTCATTTTTTGGTGAGTCGTTTTCTGTTTTTGGTCATCTTTTCTTCACAAGCTCAGTCATGCCAGCTGACGCTAGCATTCACATCCAATGATAATAATTTAGTCTTCAATGATCATATATTAATAAAAATAAACGTGAACATGATAGAATCACTTGTCAAATTCCAAACTCTTCCCCCAAAATGAGTTTGGTACTTTTGTTTTGTGCCATCAACTGCTTGCCACTCAAAAATATGAAAAAAAAATCTCCTAAAACACATTGTTGTGTTGTAATCTGCTGTGGTTTAATCTCTTAAAATGTTTTCATCATCAATAGAGTTGCTCCTCAAAAACATAGTCACACGTTGATTCAATCTTTCGGTGGAAGTGACTGCAAAATAAATATGATCAATACATGTTATCTGAGAGGGATGAAAGTTTTAACAGTCCGTTGATAAAATCAATCCTCGACATGTTAGACGAAGGAAGTTGATTGTATTTTGAAAAGCTGAAAAGGAAGTTGGGTTATTTTGGCACAATTGACTACGTGGGAAAGTTTTTCTGCGGACTGGAGTTTACTCCGCCTCCCCATGCTCCAGAGCTGGGCAGCTTTGCAAGGGACCATTCATCAGACTCCTATTTGCTTCTCAACTCTGGCTTCGACTGTCTTTGTTCCGCTTCCACAAAATTCCTGCGGAGGATCACCACCGTGTACGGCTCGGGAGATGACCGCCATCCGTTAGTGAGCGTGAACCTCCCCGTTGCAAAAAAAAAAAAAAAAACAAAATCGGAGAGAGGCAGTAGTCGGCCGGGCTTCGGGAATACTTTGAGCGGCTCTTCCGCTGCTCTCGACCCGCTTCTGAGGCCATGGGCTGCGGTTTGAGGAAGCTGGAGGACCCCGAGGACAGCAGCCCCGGGAAGATCTACTCGACGTTGAAGAGACCTCAAGTGGAGACCAAGACTGAGACCGTCTACGATTACGTCCTCCTAGACTTCAGCTTGGAAGGTAGGCGCCGAACACGTAGCGGTATTTTTATTTTTTTTTACAAAATGGAAATTCACCTTTAGAAGTTTATTATATGAAATACTGTACATTTTAAACAAAGGTTAAGATTTTTCTAGTGGGGTCGACTGTCTGTACTTGCCAACCCTGATTCATCATTAAAATTCAGCATATTTCCTTTAATTCGGGTTCTGGGGTATATTTACTCAACTGCAAACAGTATCTGTTGTCTTAGAGTTTGATGTTTTTCACACTAAATGCCCAGCATGAAGTTTAGCTTTACTAATGCCTCTCCATTATAACAGTACTTTCACAGGGCATTTAAATGGTTTTACAACATGGACAATTGCTGTAATTCCTCAAATGGGCCATTTTATTCTAAGTATTAGGGGTGTGCAAGTACAAAAACAAAAACAGATTGATGAGGATTTGAATATTAGGTTTTGTTTTCCCCCAGACATGACATTTTATTTATGCATATTCATATTTTTTCTAATTGTCTTAAATAATTTACAGTATAAAAAATAATATCCATTTTCTATAGACGCGTATCCTCACAAGGGTTGCAGGTGCCTATCCCAGCTGACTTCGGGCAGTAGGTGGGGGACACCACCTGGATTTGAACTTGAGTCCCTCAACTGTGAGGCGGATGTGCTAACCACTGCTCTGCCGAGCCACCCCATAATAAATAATGTGTTTTGAAATCTTTTTCCAGTTTTTCTTTTATCGCCAGCTAAACTCTACAGAAGAGGACAGGGCAACTCCGTATTTTTAACTTTGGGATTTTTTTCAACTTGTTCACTTTGGGAAAAATATCAACTACATACAATACATTAGGACAGTGAAGTTCAATTCACGTTTTTCTTTTTTTTTTTTTTAGCTATTCTATGAAAAACTTACCTATTCAAGTGTTTGAACACTTTCTATATTATTCTGAATGTCACCAAAGTCCTGGCTGATAGGAAAGTAGTTATTGGTGTCAGTTTGTTCAAGTGATACAGCTTGACTACAGAGACTACTTTCTTTGTATGTCAGCGAGGAGCTAAGTTTAGCCCAGATTGTCAGTGGAAGTTTCATTGAGCCATCACCACATGTGGATGTACATGTGCACATATGATGCATTTTTACTTTTAATAATCATGGCAGGGCGCTGTCCCTTACTCTAGTACAGTATATAATTCTTTTTCATTGCCCGACTGTTCTGTTTTGAACACATGATTCTTTCCCTCTAAACGGCACACATCCAAGCTTGACCAGACAAAATGAGATGTTGGTTGTTTAATGTATTATTTCCAAGGCTGCTTTTGATTCTCAGTGCCATTAAATTGACTGTATGTCAGTTGTGCTTTTTGTTACAGTTCCTCTGAGGTTTTATGTGTTTTTAAAATCACATGGAAGTTTGGATCCCCTGGCATAGGTGGCAAGTGCTCATAAAAGTATGCTCAGATGCCATCTCGTCATTTTCTTCCCAGCAACAGGCTCCTTCTTTCAACTGATGCAGAAATAGGTCAGGGAAGGTTTTCCCTGCCGAGGCTAGTACTTGTAGAATCGCACGCATGCATGCACCCACACACCCATTTTCACACATCCACATACACTTGCATCAGAATGCAAAAAGACACCTCAATGATTTAGCAATCTAATTTTGGTTGTGTGTAATAATCTAGGAAGCTCATCTGGTTGTTTTTTTTTTTGTTTTTTTTTTCCTAAAGATAATCCCTTCATGTCGGTCTTCTGGTGACCCATTTGGAAGGAAACGGCGATTAAGTAGTGAATGGGAGACCATGATGTCAACAAGCTGGCAGACACAATATGAGCACAGAAGAACTTTGTTTTCCCGTACAACCTTGAGCAAAAACAGCTCGCTAGACTCATAACTAACAGAGAACTCGTGAGTTGACTGCGAGCATGTACAGTATGATGTCTTAGTTTGGCTACCTTAAGAATCTTAGTTTGGATTTCAGAGGATTTCATTCTATCTTTTTCAGATTATATTGTTTGATTAGATCACAAGAAGTTCCGGAATGTTCATGAATATCATCTTGTTTTTAATCAAGAAAATCGGGAAATAAATTAGGGATTCTCACACGGAAATAAACACAACATTGACTTTACGAAACCTGATTTAGGCATAGTGTATTCGTTACTGGGGTTCTTGTAAACGGACGGTAAATGTCTCAGATTATCCCTGTCTTCTATGTGTTTTTGGGTTGTTTTTTTTTTCATTTTAAAAAAAGGTCTTGAAAATCTTCTGATTGGACAGAATTTGGCAAAACTACTGCCGCCGAGCGGCTTGGCATGCTCGTAAATGAACAAAATTGCACTATGTGTATCAACAATTGTTTTTTTTTAAATAAACAAAGCAATATGGATGGATTTTTTTTTACAGGATGAGGAGACAATTATTCAGGTTTAAATAGGACTGGTTATATGTAGACACGGCCTTACAGTAGAGCTGCAAAAATTAATCAGCAATGAATCGATTATCAAATGAATCGATACTTTTTTGATAATCAATTCAAGTAAATTGAGAAATCATTAAATTTATAATCGCGCAAATGCTCCGGATTTTGACCTCTCACCAGTAAATATTCTCCTATTTCTGTAGTCTTCCAAGGAAGCAAACTTTTGTTGAATCAAAATACCACATTTGGAAACATTCTTACCAATTTTCAGACTTTTTAGGGACTGGGCATCGTTTTACTTATGTTATTTTCGATTTGGAATGATGTTTTATTTTTTTAAATAAAAAGAGATGGAAATTTCAACTTTTTAAAATCATTTTATCACGTAATTGACAACAATCAAAAAATTACACCTTTATTAAAATACTGTAGTTGTAGATTATAGTCCTAATGTACAGTGTTGGACATTATTTGAATAACATTTTTGAGTATTTTGAAAAAAACATTTCTGGTCCGATATGTAGTGCAGTCAACTCTGTGATGTGTATTTTTATTTGTTTATTTTGTTTACCGTATATACCAGGCCATCAAAAACCATTGCTTTGTGTGACCTTGCTCCATGACGCATGTGTACAGTTGGTTGTCATTAATAACAGGGACGATCAAAAACATTTCGCAACATGTCTGTGGCATTTAACAACTTTACTGGGCATAGCGGCCGCTTTGGGCCGATAGTCTAAACAGGCTAAATCTCAAAAATCTTGAAAATTCTTGCCTGTTTAGGATTTAAAAATAGAAAAATGCATGCCTAATAAAGGCCGTGTTTGCCTGTTTAGGCCCAAAGCGGCCGCTGTGGCCAGTAGATGGTTAATATCTGAAGAATTTTTGAGTCTTGTAACCTGGTTGATGAGCAATATGAAATGCTTGGACGAATGCTGTGGGCCATGTCTAAATTTCATGCTACCTCGTTGTTTTCACAGGCCTGACAATGACATAAAACCAATAGAATTTACACCGAATGCACCATCTGTGCCTCCAAATGTGCTTGCTTGATTAAAGCCACGATATCCGCGGATGTCCGTTCCAGTTAGGAACCACAAAGAAAAGCTTGTTTTGATGCTATAGAAAGCTCATTAGACTGAAGTAACTTCACAGTAAAGGACTGTTGGCATGAATTTATCTGTTTTCAAGGAAACTTAGTTGCTACAGATCCAAAGACCAAATTGCACCCGGTTGACAGATGACTCACAAATGTGCTTTTTCCTCAAGTGTTTTCTTGTCCTAATGTCCACGACTGTGCAAGAAAATAAGGAAATACTTCAGCTGCGTTTGGTTCGATGTGCCCGTGTTTCCTGTTGGCGGGTGTAGAATGGGGCCAAGCTAACCGGGTGCAGCTCTGGGAGCTGTGGGAGGATGGTGCGAGCGCTGGGCTGAGCTAATTGCTGCTTTTCTGCATTCAAGTTGAAAGTTACGCGTTTGACAGTTGTGATCACGTGTGTCCTAGAAAGGCTTGGGGGGGAGGCATTGAAATTTTTGGTCATATGTGGGTCAGGTAGTGGCCATCACTAGAAAGATGTAAAGTTGTTTTTCTTTATCTATAATAATGAAACCTAATTAGATTATCATAGGGTTCTTCTTTTTAATGCTTGTTTTTTTTTTTTTTTGGGTCACAATTATATCAAGAATGCTTTTGATCTGATTTTAATATTCGAACAACAAAATGTAAGTCCTGTAGCTTTTCTGAAATTAAAACGTGTTTGGTAATTTAGCCAAAATGACCACCGCACTGGCACTATAAGGCAACACAATTGTGTGATTTCCTCTAGTCACTCAGAGAAGACAGATGAAAAAGATCATTACTATTACTATAATTCCCCAAATATTAGACACACTTATTTTCCCCAAAATGAAGGCGGTATATTGGCAGTATACTTACTTACAATAATTACGTAATCGGTTCTATGTCACTTGGCTGTTAGCAGCAGGTGCCTTTTGCAGCTAACAGCATATTATGTAAGGTCAGATTGTTCATTATTTTCAATAAAAGAAGGGAGCAGACAGAACGAACGTCCAAGTCCGTCCTTGTTCAAGGTAAGCAAGGAAAGCAGCCGAGTGCGCAGGTTAGAGAACACAGAAATATATTCCATAAGACCTGTTTATTAATTGTAGCCTTTTGACATATACACACGATCATAAACTCAGATGGTGTGCAACTTCGGATATTAATGGTAAAACAGTCTTGCGCCGCGTCATGAGGAAATGGTAAAACAACTGCTTTGAGCGCATTCACAAGGTAGGAAATCTGATACACATTTAATGCACAACATCTATATATAACTTATGGATATGAGCACAAGAAAATATAAAGAGTTTACAAAAGATGAGATTTATTCTATTTTGCTATAGTTTTTCATTGTCAACAAAGTGTTGGTACCAGAATTTGACCCCAAAAGTGAGGTGTATTATATTATACTCAGGGAATTAGGGTCATCTAATTATTATGCTTTTGGAAGCTTTGAGACATAACATAATATTTTAGATTTAGCGCTTTTCCCTTTTAAATTCTTGCACAACTGTGTGCGCTTTCACACATAGACACAACATTAAATACAGTATTGAGCTCTCTCTTGCTGTATTTTTATTGTCCCCATATAAGTTATTAAATGGGTTTTAACAACTGCACTATTGATGCTAGTTGAATTGATCTGCTTATGTCATTTTGCCTCATTTGTTTGCATTAAGCTAACAGGCTTTTGTGTTTATTATTATAATTTCAATATCTGGTGCTTGTTTAGGATGTATGCAGTCACAAAGTACCTTTTATGGGTGGAATATTATTGGAAGCAATTAATTCCATGTTCCATCCCTGTGCAATTGTTCAGTGAAACAAGGGGTGTCTGTAAAACATCTGACCAGGAACAATCTGCCAACTGTAAACTGCAAAATTAAATTGTTAGTCACCTCTGAAATATGTTAAAAAAAAATCAGTTTGGAAACTGTCACAACTCTGATATATTTAGATAGGTAAGGCTAATTGTGCACACATCCATATTTGACCACTAATTGGGCTGACTAAAATGGATTTCACGGGGATAACGATCGGAATTTTAAAGTAAATAAAAATTCCTCCAAAAACCCTGGCACGTCATTTCTGAAGGTTGAAATCAACTCTGTCGGCCTTCGTTCTCTTTCATACTTACTAACTCAAGGTGATAGAATTTTGAACGTATCCACTTTTTTTTTACCATCAGTTTGCATGCTAATGAAGACGACTGGCAAAATGCCTACTACAACAGTAGCTCCATTTACACACCATGGTCAGCATACTCCTGAATGTTCCCTGTCCCATTTATGAAAAAGGACATTTATGTCTGTCATCATTTCCAGGGATGAGTGCGGGTTTTCTATAATCTCTGTCTAATCTGCTCATCTAGCGGGCCTCGCCGGATTATTTCCGATTAAAGTCGGGATTTTGATTAATAAATGTGGAGGTGAATCGAAGGCCTGGACACGCGTGTAGGTGCCAGCCATCGCTTGTCAACGTTCTTGGAACCATTGTCACTCGGTTGAATTGTGTCTGATATGAAGCTAATGTCACGTCATCATGTTTTTTTTAATCAAATTGTACAATGTTTACATTGTGAAAATTATATGATGTGTTTTGAGGAGTGACATTAAGCTTTTCATTTGACTAAGTGTGACTGCATTTCATAGAGTAAGACGAGTGTTTACTGTAGCATTAGTTCCTCATTCGCTTTAGTATTTCTTTGGTGATATAAGTTGATTTCATCATAATACAATTTAATTAGAGTAAGGTATTGCATCCATTATTTCTGTCTGAAGTTGTTTTTATTTCTCTGACTGAACTTTTGACTGGTTAGCAAATCTGCCTCACATGCGGAGGTCGTGCGTTCGATTCCAGCTCTGGCCTTCCTGTGTGCAGTTTGCAAGCTCTTCCCGTGCCTGCGCGTGTTTTCTTACCTTTCCAAAAACATAAGAGGTTGGCAGGTATTTTGGACACTCCAAGGTATGTCTTAGTTGTGATTGTTAGTGTGGCTGGTTCTTCATCTTTGTGTGCCTTGCAATTGGCGGGTGACCGGTTCAGGATGTACACAGGCATGAGCAAGCCTGCGAGCCTTGTGGGGACTTGCTGTTTAAGTGAAAGTCAAGTGGAGTATCTCATAGGTTTTTCTCAAGCAAGTCCTAAGTAATAAGAACAGCAACGTCGGTCAAATCGGGTCCCCCACCTCTGGTTTTAGCATGTTAGCATGGAACGCGATGACCTCAGTACACTGTCACTTTGGTTTCCTGTGTTGCTTGTTGCCGAGCATATTTCTCCTTTTTGCGCCTACCTTAATGGACTCATAAACTCCATCTTGTAACTCCTGTTTTGCAGAGGAAAAAAAAAAAAAAAACTTTCCTATGCAGTCCTGTCACAAGAAACCTCTTGTCTGACCCCTTAAATGACACACTCCTCCCGCCACCCTCTTACTTCCCACCTCCTATCTTCTTCGCTTTTCACCCTCTTTGCCATTCTGCCGGGCCTTTATTTTGTCCTTTCACTTTTTGTTGCTCTTAACAGAGGCCTCAGTGTGTTGGTGACAGAGCGAGTGGCAGCAGGATGGGAGGGGGTGTTGCCTCTGAAAACACAGTGTTTGTGTGTCTGGATCGCACACTGGGGACGCGTTAAATACAGCCTTGTTGCCTGTTTTTGCAGAGTGACCCTTTAAGACTTGAGTGATCCACGTTTAACTTAAATGGAAATAGAGTCGTAAAAGTAGCAGCTAAGGAATGTTGTTGTTTTGTATCCGTCGTAATAGGGATTGGAATGGGCGTCTGGTCCCGCAGGAATGCCAGTAAGATGGAGCCGTGCACTTCAGCGGGTTCACTGGGGTTTCTGCTGCTCTCGCAGCTGTGCAGCGGGCTCTTCAATGGTTTAAGGGGGTATTTTCACATAGGGGCCATGAACACTTTTTATGGGCCTCGTCGCTGCCTCTTACATTAACTTGGAAACAGCGCCTTCAAAACAAACATGTTTCTACAGGGATGCGGTCACGCATGAGCTTCGCAGCGTGGCCAGCAGTAACATTAGCAATTTTGGTGCAGAACCACACAGTCAAGAGGCAAAAAGCAGCAGTTATATCCAGAAAAGTGCTGTGTTATGATCAAAGTGATGTTCAACGTTTTCTTTGCAATAATATTTTCTTTCTGTCCCCTCTCATCTAAACACAGTATTTTGATTAATTTTGCATTTGGGGAATATGAATGAAGCTTCAAAATCCACCCATTTTTATCCATCTCAGTGGGCGGCCATTTTTAAACTTGGCTGTGAACTAAGGATGGGCAATAAATTTAATTGAGTAGATTTATTCATCGTTTAAAGAAATGGAAGATTTGAAAATTAGTTATGGTGAAATCGCAAAAGTGGAGGAATGCTAGATGGTTGGTTTACAACACTACAGCTACTAACTATTTAATTTTGTCATTTAAAGGGATAGTCAACATACTTAGCCATTTTTAGTAGTAAAAAAGTAATGTTTTGTCTATACTCAATTATTTTTTACAAAGCACCCCTAGGAAAGAAAAAACACCCCCCCACACACACACACGCTTTGATGACAATAAATAAGATCATTACCAATACAAAAAAATGTGGATAAATGGCCAGAACTGTTATCCTTTTTATTATTTACAAAAGTAAGAAAAAGCAATACAAATAAACTTTCAACAAAAGTTAACTTTTAAGCCTCAATCATACCTTTCAAGCCTGTTCCTTCATCTGCGCCCCCCAGGGGAGCCCGCCCTTCTATTGGAGAAGGACTGCTTTAGACTAACACTTGAAAATATATTTTTAAATTATGAATAAGTAAATGGGATTGAGGGTCTGGCTTCTTTAAAACATACAATAAGGTCTTTGGATTGAATTAGTGTATTTGTTAATTAAATTATTTTTCATGTATGATTAAAACTTTTTTTTTCACTTGTCAAATGAAATCACATTTGCTCATTAATCGCAGTTCAACTTCAACGTCACATGACCAACAGGTGATTGGTGGCTACCCAAGCCTTGCGTACAGATGTTGTCATTTTCAGGGATAGCAAGTAAAAAAAAATGTTTTTTAAGGTATTGTACATGAAACTTAATTTACATAATATGTTACAGACAAAATGAACATTTACTGTTAAAAATTTTGAAATACACCTATCCCTTTAACAAGATATGCGCAAGTTGTGAATGTTAAGTTTACATTAAAATTGATTTTAAATCGGTATTCATTATTTTTGTCTTTTTAAAAAACTATCAAACCTTTCAAATACAGTAAATGCTTTTTGGGTTTTTATCCTATTCAAATCATAATGATGATTGAAGGCAATCGAGAGTTTATTTTTCCCCCTATAGCCCAGTCCTAGTATGCACTTGAAAATGACACCACAAGAGTTTAGCTTCTTGTCGTTCATTCAAACGCAAGCTAACCAACTGGTCGTTTCTTCCACCTGGGTGCAGGTAGCCGTCCCACAGTGCAGTATGTGTCCTCATTGGCCGAGCTGCCCCAGGCGCTGCAGCCGTACTACACGCAGGGCTATGTCCTGGCTGCCCTGCACCCCATCATCCTGTCCGTGGGCCGTACGCGCTCGCTGCCCTTCAGCCTGCTGTACCGCGCTGTCCTGGCCCGGCCTAGACTGAGGTAAGTCCATGCTCTAAACTTAAAAAAAAAAAAAAAAAAACAAAGATCACACCATCGCACTGCCCCACTCAGCAGCAAACTGTCGAGTAAATCCATGAATGATTGATGGCGCCAGCTGCATATTTCATGTAAAACTCCGCCAGAAGGTCACGCTGGCGAGCCAGAAGAGCCTGACTCTTTCTTTGTCCCGCTTTCCCAGACTAAAACAGTGATTTCTATTGGCTGGAAAGCCACTTGACAACATCTACCAACCAATAGAGAGGAGGTTTCACAGATCTGTATATATGAACAGCTTCAGTATTCATTATGTCTTAACATTAAATCAGTGTTGTTCTTTAATAAAGCTACTATTCATCCTATAATATACTCATTATAAAATGAAAATAAAGGCATTGTAATCCATTTGATATCATTCTAATTTGGTAGTTGCTTGTAGCTTTCTTTTTTTTTTTTTTTACAGTTTATTGACTGCATTTTATTGACTCAAAAAGAGGCTCACCTATAAATACCAATCGCCGCTAAATTTTATTAAAGATATTCGTACTTATGATATTTAGCTGATCATATTCGGTGTATTACTTGGTTTATAACAGAGTCTTTCTATCCGGAATTAATTTTGTTGCAATATCTAAATGTGTTTGCTTTTTTTTGTTTGTTTTTTTTTTACTGCTCTTTAAGTTTTCGAAGGTCATTTACTGCATGAAATATCAATTGAATGCCACATTCTTTTCATTTAAATGCCTTCTTATGTAACAACGTTACTGCAAATTATTTGCTAATGTGGTTGTTATGTAGTTAGAACAACTTGAAATGACACAATGTAATATGACATCATTAACTTTTTGTTTTAATTGGTGTGCTGCACTCAAAAAACTGTTGGGTCAAAAATCACTCAAAAATTGGATTGGCTCAACTTTTTGACGTATTCATTAAAGCCCCAAAATGTTGAGTCAAATACAGTATGTATAACCCACAAATCAGTCCCATATTGAAACCATATGAATAGTCCACACAACAACCTTGGGCTGGAATGGGCTGAATGAATTTTAACACAGCTTAAGTTATTTATGTTTGACCCAACTCCTTCTTCTTTTTGACTTTTCCTTTCAGGGGTTGCTACAGCAAATTAATTGCCTCCATCTAAGTCTGTCTCCTTCATCGTCTTCTCTCACACCTCATTCAGTCCTACAGTCCTGTACACTTTTTTCATTTTAGCACACATCACACCAGAGACTTCTTTTCTCCAACCTTTCCAGTCTGCCTCTTTATGCTTCTTCACCTCTTTTCCATACTCTCCATTGCTCTGGACTGTTCAATCTACATACCAAAGATCCTCCACCTTCTCCCTGTATCCTCACTAATTCTTTGTATCCTCACTATTTCATTTGAATTTCTTCACTCACACACTTATACTTCATCTTGCTAGGTTTAACTTTTATTGAAATTAACTATATATGCTAACGGACATCTCACATCAAAGCCAGGCTTTTCCAGAGCCAACCTCCACCCTCCACTCTAGCTTTTCCTCCACCTGTTGCATACTCTCGCTACAGATCACAATGTTATCATTGTTTGTCGTCATAACCATACAGCAGTGGTTCTTAACGTTGTCGGAGGCACCGAACCCCACCAGTTTCATATGCTCATTCACCAAACCCTTCTTTAATAAAAAATAAAATATGATTTTTTTTACTGGTGCACGAAATGAACTGTGCATTAATATAACCTTGTTCAAAGAACAAAACCAACAAAGTGCATGGTAGGAAATCTCAGAGCAGGACGCTTTCAACGACTGTGCCCACTAACTGCAGACTAGACTGAGGGGTGGACCTCTGCGGCGGAGGCTCCACCGAACCCCTGAGACCGACTCGCCGAACCCTTAGGGTTCAATCGAATCCAGGTTAAGAACCACTGCCCTACAAGAAGGGGCTTAGATCTCTGATGCAGTCCCCCCTCCACCTTGAACTCTTCTATCTTACCTACAGCACATCTCACCACTGTCCTTGTACATGTCCTGCACTGCTCTAACATACTTCCCTGCTACTGCAGACTTTGTCATACAATACCACAGATCATCCCTTGGTACCCTGTCATAAGCCTTTTCCAGATCTTTAAGGACACAATGCAGCTCCCTCTGACCGTTTCTGTACTTTTCTATTAACATGCTCAAAGCAAATACTGTTTCTGTAGTGTTCTTTTTTTGGCATGAAACCATACAAATGTGACAAATGGTCACATCTGCTCTTAATCTAGTGTCAACGACTCTATCCAATAGCTTCATTGTGTGGTTCATCCATTTTATTCCTCTGGAGTTACAAGAACTCTGCACATCTTACTTTGACCCAACTGACCCATAAAAATGAGTTGTTTTGTAGGTTCTTGTTTGGGCTAAATAACCCAAAAACTTGGATCAGTCCTTAACCAAAAAAATAACCAATTTGGGTTATTTTGTGGTTTGGGTGAAATGAATAACCCCAAAATTCACGTCAGTACTTTTAAAACCCAAATTGGATTATTTTTGTTTTATGGGTATGTGTTTTCTAATGACTTTAATTTCAGTAAGATACTATAGGCTTTTTCATTACCATACTGGACCATCAGTACTACCTTAATATCTAATCGAAAAAAAACACTTTGCCTTAGTGGTTAGCATATTTGTCTCCCGGTTATTGAATTAGGTTTGGGTTCAAATCTTGGTGCTGACCTTTACTGTGTGGTGTTTACACGTGTTTTATCCCACAGGTACTCTGCCTCTGTTATCTTTAAAAGTAGACTAAGACAAGCCCTGCTGCTAAACAGCAAAATAGTCAACCAGACCAGCCAAGATTGACTTTTCTCCGCCTAGGCAAAGGGAAAAGCTTGGCGTACATACTCATGCGTTGCCAAGAGCATTTTCGTCGCTCAAGCGTCCCTGCTTGCTTTTTATTCATTCAGTAAAGCATTGCACATTACATGACACAACAAAAAGAGCCAGCCGGGCGCCACCAACAGCTGGGCCAAGGTCCCAGCTCACACTTTCCTGCGTGAACAGCTTTATCTAAGGACTGGGGAGAGATGAACTAAAGCTGCATAGATGAATAGCAATGCACACTATTCTAGACGAGAAATAAGCACATAATGATAACAACCTAATATATGATTCTCTTCACATCCCCCCACATTGATAGATATATGCATGGATGTCCAACAGTGGTCCTGATTAATCTTTTTCTTTATTTAATTTGAAGTAAACAGACGGCGTCCATGTGTCACAGCGTGCCCATGCTGAGGGTGGAGGAGTGGCCTCTTCCTGGGGACTCGCTGACGGGCGACATTGTTCGAGCGCTCATTGACAGGGTGAGGATAACCACTTACTTGTCACTCACCATTTGACATAATTTATCAATCATGTGGAAACTAAGAAGAATTCTAAATAAGTTCTCAGTGGTGGCCAACTTTATTGAAACTGGGGTCTGTAAGACAGATGGGTAACTTTCGGTGCGAAAGCCTGTTAATGGCTTAAATTCTGGAGCTGTGTCTCTCGTAGGTGAACAGCAGCGCCCGAGGCGGGGTCCGTTTCATCGGCTCGGTCCTTCAACAGGTGAGCGTGCTGAGTAACGGCAGCCGGATGCACAGTCCGAAGAGGGGCTGCCGCTCCCCCCCGCACTCTCCCCCGCGCACCCCCCCAGGAGATCGGGAGCTGGAGGAGAACACTTACAGTCCTGGTGAGACTCAGTAACCTCTCTGGCGCACCCTTAAAATGTTGTTCTTGAGAATTCTGACCAAACGTAAGTCTTTCTTTCCAGACATGCGACTTTTGGTCTTCTTCCACTCCTGGGCTCCGGGTTGTGCACCTCTGGATTCGTTGGCGTGCCAGTACCACCAGGGGGCGCTTTCCATGCGCGTCTCCAGGAAGGGCCAGGTAGTGAGCGCCCTGGAGGCCGACTGGTTGGAGCTGACAGCGGCCTACTACCGCAGAGGCTGGTCGCTGGTGGACTCCTTCGTCTATTGGGACACCCCCAAAGGTCAGGCTCGCAACCATTCCCCACATGAAACCATTGTATTGTTGTTTTTGTTCAGTAGTCATAAAAGAGGGATTTGCGTGTAAAATTTGGCCCATCCTGTTGTGACTGTGGCTGCGACCTCCTGTTGTCCACTTTGTCTATTTTTAGAACCATTTCTGTGCCTTAACACCCCCACTTCCTATTCCTGTCACATGAGGGAGCAGTCACTGAGGATTACAGTAGTTATTGAAAAAAAAGTATTTATAAAACTAAAAAAAGGCTGAAAGTGGGGTCAAAGTGATGCCAACAAAATGTTTTTTTTTTTTTTTTTATTTCAGGCGAGCCAGTGCCACGGTCATTGGAGGGGCTTTTCGTGTATGAAGAGAAGAGCACTGCCCCTCCCGCCAACGACACCATTGTGGTGGAGCAGTGGACCGTCATTGAGGTTGACAAAAATGTTTATTATTATGAGGCTGTTTTAGATTTGCACTGAGTTATTATTTCAGAAGCTGATGAAAAACCAGACCGTGTCAAGGCATCCCTAAAAGATCTTTTTTCTTCCTTTAACTTATTTCACACTGCCGTTCTGCATGAAAAGCATAATAATGCAGTTAGGGCCTAAGATTTGGTGATTGTATCAGTCTGGAGCTGGGCTGTTGTCTGTAAAGCATATTCACAGCCTGACACCATGATGTGGGCCAGGAAAACAAGAAGTCGATCTGGAAATGGAAATGTCCATATGTCAAACAAGATGCAAGTTCTGTGGATTCCTAATTATCGAAATGTGCCATGTTGTGGGGCTGTGTGAAAGCACACAGGGATGCAAAGTTAGATAAATGACAGATTTTTTTCCTGATGAGGCAATATAGGCAAATTCTATTTGAGTGTATGACCTAAACCGGAAATCAAACATGGACTCCTTATTGTTTTGAACTGTTTCTCTGTGTTTTGTCTATGCAGGGATCCAGTGTGAAAACAGACTACGGGCCACTTCTTCACACTCTGGCTGAGTTCGGATGGCTGCTGACTTGCGTGCTGCCTACTCCAATCATACGACATGACAGGTAATATGCACAGGAAAAAAATGTTTTTGGCTATGTGTTCAAAGGAACTATTTTAATATATATAAATATGAAAACGTGTGTTTGTGGTAAAATAACTGTCACACTATAAGGTTTCTCTGTATGCAGATTTTATCATTTTTGTAAATGCAACAAATATCTGGTAAATTTAATGTCACAGTACATGTACCTTCTTTGCTAATTGTTATATGCTTGTGCATGTTAGCGATGGGAATCTGGCCACCAAGCAAGTTGTTTTTCTTCAGCGGCCTGTCAGGAATCAGGGAGCAGCACAACACAGAAACCAGGTGAGAAATGCACAAAAAAAAAAAACCTGCCCATGCTGCACCCTGGTGGTCACGTACGGTATGTGCAGCAATATTTCTGGTCAACACAATCATAAGAGGCTGGTTTTATTATTTACTTATTTTAGAAACAGCTATATATATATATATATAATTTTTGGGGGGACAAAATTGACTAAAACCATCTGACTTAAAATGACTCAAATACTCTGACTCAAAGATTATATGTATCAGTGATTCTCATGTGATCTTAACAGTGTTTCTACAGGTATCAGCAAATCTAATTTACAGCTTTTTAATGCCCAGAGAGGAACAGTGCATTTTTCTTTTCAATTTAAGGGCAAATTAATTGAAACATGGAGTTTAACATGAAATTTTGTCAGTGACTGCATTGCTAAACGTTTTATACCTGTATTTTAAGTTTTACACTGATGCACATTGTCATTTTGTGATGCAATTTTCCTCAGGATGAGCCAATAATATGACCAAAATAAAACATATGCATCTTCTGTTTTCTGGAGTTGATGAATGAAATACCTCTACAAATGAAGTTTCAAAAATTAATAAATCAGACACTGATGGCCCTCTGTTTTAAGTTTATTTTTTAGAACCTTTAGAGTGTGTGACACTTTTAGAATAATTAATGAGGACGAAAAAAAGATTAAAGATGGGGTTAGCGCAATGTCTTTAAGGTCGCATAATAATGGAAACTAAAGGACATTACGTATGTATGTGCAGGTTTTGTCGGTGAACAGCGACGTGTCCAGCCGCTCGGTGAGTCGCTCAGTCAGCGGCACCGCGCTTCGGCAGGGACTCTCCCCCGCAGCCGGGGGTATCGGCGGCTTCCCGGTTTTTGAATCGAGGTTCCCCAGCTCGCTGTCGCACCTGGAGGAGGGCGGCTTTGACCAGGAGGAGGGCAAAGCAGAGGTGACCTGCATGTAAGCGGACCTCAGTCATAAGATTTCCAGAAGAAGGACATCCAACTTGTTCCATGGCCACGGGTCGAAATCATTCCTCTGCTGCTGTGGGAGAACGCTGCACTTTTTGTTTTGAACCCAAGCCATAATGAGAAGAACAAATGGAAAGCAGTTTGAACATTTATCTCTTTTCCATGTGCTGATACATTCTTTAGTTTTACTAGTAGGACAACCCTAGTATATGAAGACAAGGGTGTGCTTAAAAGTAAGGTTAAAAGTGAACTAGGTGGCATTTGCACACTACTAGTGAGGACAGAAAGTGCCACGATTCAATAAATAAATGTACCATTCAATAATTTGTCTCAATAAATAATTAAATGTTTCATTAATGAATGAAATATTTAATTGATGGAACTTTTAATTAATGACACATTTATTTAATGACACGTTTATTTCATTAATGGCACTTTTCATTAGCTCATTCAATGCCAGGGACATAGTTTGAGGGTCCAGACATTTGAGCCCAGATATTTAAGTATCGATTTAATACTTAAGTATCTGGGATTTAATGTACAGACTCTTAAAAAAAAACAAAAAAACGTGAAAATACGTCCCTGGCATTGAATGACACATTTATTTAATTAACGACACACTGTTCCCGTGTTTCATGCATTTTGTTTATCTGTCAACCTCGCTGTCAAAGTTTGATGGGCTGGACCTAAAACCTTATTGGTTACCCTTCTCTTCAAACCAAGGCGGGTCCTGCTTAGTCGGGGTAACCAATCAGGTGTTAGGACCGGCCCATCACAACTGACAAGCGAGATTGACAGATCAATTAATGAAACGCTACAACAGTGTCATTAATGTCAATAATTGTGTTTAAATAATTTAATTTTCATTACCTAATGAAATGTTTGAATTAATCATTGACACATTTTAATGATTGAAACATTATTGAATGGTCCTTTTATTTATTCAATCTTGGCACTTAACAGTCCTCCATAATTAGTACATCGCATATTGAATAAATGCGGAACTGTGTTTCTGACGGGAACAAATAGCCCGCAGGCCAAACTTTTAAGAAATTGGTATCAGTCTAGTTTCAAGGTATCTGATATTCATAAAGGATGCTGATACCCGCCACTAATCTACAAATCTTTAAGTCTTACTCACCTGAAGTTGGCGCTACTTTGATGAATCGTTGATCATCGCGTGTCAGAGAGGTCTTTGTTCACAATTATCTGCCATTGTGTGAACTCAGCTTTGATGTATTACAACTCCGGGTGGTATCAGTGAGAACTCAAGAGAACACTCCTACTGGTATTGGTTGGAAAAAAAAAAGTCATATTGAACATCCTACATGATGAGTACCAATCCTGACATCGATTATTAGTTTTCTTTTTCAATTCTATGGTCTTCATGACATCTTTTTAGCTTTTCACTATTACCCTTTTAAAATGAAACATACAATCCCTCCCCAAAATATAATTACAAACTCTAAGTGGGATTGTTGTTATTCTAGACTGCTGGTCTACATTTGGACCGTATGGAAAAGAACATAAGGTCAGTTTCTACATTGCGAAACCAAGATCCGTGTTCCAATGAAAACAGGCTGGCCAATTATTTTTATTACATGCAGTGTGAGTCAAAAGTTTGGAAACATCTTCAAATTTATAGGCCACGAAAGCTATTACCTTTTAAAAATGTTTTTTTTTGGGGGGGGGACCAATAATCCAATGAAAAAACACTAACTGAATTAGAGGGTTTTTCCAAAGTTTTGACTGGCATAAGAAGGGAGTGGGAGATCCACCGATTTTTTTTATTTATTTGTTGATGGCTTATGCACAAACATATTCAAGTCATTCTGATGTATTTTATCCTTGTGACTTTCTTGATTAGAACACATTTCGATCACTTTTAATTTTTTTTTTTCCTAGTACATGGGAAGGTTATGACAGGGTGGCAGAATGCATTTACCCTAGAAGAATTCGAATGATCTTTGATTCATGGTTTACTCCAATATCAATTTTCACTTTTGACTTTCTGTGAGTAGAACATGTTCTAATCCTCATGTCGAGGGAGCACTATCCTTCCTGACAGCCGTCGTTGGCTGGCTCAGTATTATTAGTACGAATGGTACTTCATTGAATTTAGTTTGTCAGTATTAAAATCAAACCATAGTGTACAAGGGACAGCTGCAGTATTAGAACAGGCACACATTTGTATTTTTACAAGCTTATCTACAATGAGAGTCTTCCATGATGAAAATGTTGCCATTTTAGTAAAAAGACCATTTAAAACTGTTTAACTGAGTTAACAATATACTGTGGTTGTTTTGGTTTGGAGTTGTACATTTGTTTCCTTGTATGGATAGTGTTTATTGAAAGAAATACATTTCTTCATCATTTGTTCATTTGTCAAGTTTTCATTTCTGATTATTCACATTTTTACACAAAATCCAGAATAAGTCTTTTATTAAGAGACATGAAAATGTCACAAACAGTAACAAAGTGTGTTTTTTTTTTTTTAGTTCATTTAAAAAACAAACAAAAAAGTGATTGGATCAAACCAATTTTTTTTTAGTTCAGATAAAAAAAAAAGTAGATTAGATGAAGCAAAATAACTTAATGAGAGTCACGAAAAGGAAGGCTGCACTTGGCGAGGTGTAGACATGGTTGACGTTACGCCTTTTAAGCTGACGCTCAGCCACGTTATGAACATCAAGAATATCGGGAGCACACTCTGACAGCTAATAGTTCTCTGTTGTTCACTAACGCACAAGTCACGCCTACGTTTGAGGATTTTTTTTTTTTTGAGTAGCCTCTTCAAGTTGGCAAGCTAAATTACTGATTGACCCTCCACCCCCTTTCTTTTCACAAAATGGCGGGCGACACAAAGCAAAGAGCAAAAATGAAGCGGCTGTAGGAAGAGAACAATGAAGCGCCATCAGAAAACAAGATCAAACAGGCTGTTATTTACACAAGGGGGTGGCTGTCAGTGTGTGTGCCTTTGTCAACAATACAGATAGATCACCGTGATTACATGTTGTTTTTTGAGGGATCCACGATAACTGTTTTTTTTATCCACCAACTTCCTTTTTCTACAATTTGATCCTGATAGTTTGTTATTTTTTGTTTTTTTACAGTTTAACAGAAAACAGCGTTTCATACGTATAGGGTAACAAGTTCTTTTTTTTTTAAATACTATTGGAGCTTTTTGATGTTTAAAGGAAAGTGTTGAAATAAACTGCTCTCAGTACTGAAGGTCACTGTAACAAACTCCCCACTCTTTTCCCTCTGAAGTTGTGCCCATCTGAGCCATATTGCCTTGGATGTCACGGAGCAGAGGCCCGGCGTTTAAAATGACAGTAGCCAGACCGATATTAATGCATTTCGAGTGGTTCCTATTATAGGTCCTGTTTTCTTGATATTTACAGGAGCATGGCGCTGCCATTGTGGCGAGAGAGTACAGCTACCCAGTACGGTATCGTTATTGGGCCAATAATAGACTTTATTTCCGGGTATTTGTACATGCGATAAAGCCGATACGAATAACAAGTTTTACTATCTAATCACAAACCAGAAAATACAAATTAGGGTAGAATATTACCATAAGTTTAATAAACGTTTAACAAAATTATTACATTGGAGTGGACTGTCCATTCTTTAAATTGAGGTTTCATTATTTTGAGAGACATTTTTGGAGGGGCATACTTTGTATCGATTTCAGTGGCGATTCAAGAGTTGAATACTCGTACTGGAAACAGTCCGGAAAAAAAACCGTTATCGGACATCCCTACTGTGGAGCAAACTTTTTTTCATTGGCAAACTTGTTCGAACATACTTGTTAGTTTACTATCAAATACATTCAGACATACTTGCGACTACATCCAAATTTATTTAGAGGCTAGATGCTAAAAACATAGCATTTGCTCCTAAGCCACAGGTGCTGACGAGCTAGCCTCACCATAGTATTGGGGAAAAGAAATGCTCATGCTAAATTTTACAATTTAGCTTACGAGTACTTTTGAACGTACTTGCAAGTATGAACATACTTGTACATAAGTTTGGACATGCTTGTAAATATTTTCGAATGAGGTGCCAATTAAAAATGTATATACTCCACATTGGCAGCATAATGCTTTTATAGATATCGCAGGTTAACGCGACGTCCTTTTTTGCCTCAACATCGGTCAGACGGTTATTGTACATCCCTGCTTTTTTTGTCGATTTCTTTTGCAAATCCAGCTGCTTACAAAATAAATGTTCCCTAAATGACAAACAGGAGAAGGAAACAAAGTTGTCCCATAGGCTTCCATTGCGTCCGTTGACACTGGAGCAACAAGGTACCCGGACGGGTCGTCCTTAGACGCTGTACAGTAGTGTGTGGTAGACGTGTGCGAGCATGTGTGCGTGCGTGGGCGTGTTCACGTGCGTCTTCCTCAGGCCTCGCTCTCGCCGGCCGACGAGGTGTTCTGCACCTCTTCCTCCAGGATGGGCACGATCAGGTTGTCCTTAGACATCAGGTTATACTTCATCACGAAGCGCGTGAAGCGGTGACACAGGAACGTTTCATTCTGTCGGTGCACAAAAGTTGAAAAAAAAAATGTCATAAAGAACGGCTGCAGTGAACAAATCCCCAAAAAAAAAAAAAAAAACACTTGGCTTTCTGGTGAAAATTTTAGGGTCAAAATAAAATGAACATTAAAGTAGTGATAATAGGTGGATTTTTCAGCGAACCCATTTTTGGTTATTCATCACTAATACTTGTTTTCTTTCTTTTAGCGACTCAAGGCAACTCTAGCGCAGAGAAACAGGAATGGTTCAAAATAGCAAGGGAACATTCACGAGAAGCCTACCAGAACAGCTGAACTTTATTCCTGGTTAAACAAGGACACCTCAAATGGTGGGAGGTTTGTTCAGACTCATGGCCATGCATGTGATTAGTTAAGTTTGAAAACAAACACAATCCTAGTTAGCTCGGTTGTTTATTTTACTTTCCCTGTGTTGTTTATTTTTGTTTTCCTTTAAATTAATTCACTTGTACTGGTTATAGGTCACACTCATGGAGGGAAAAAGTTTATAAAATGGTTTGACAGAGATAAGGAAAATGGTCCGCGGTATAATGCACTTTCATCTAAATACATTTGAATCTCGTAAAAAAACTTGCGTTAAGTACCGGTAACTCAATGAAATCATTACCATCAAATCACTAACATATACAGTAGATTCCCAAAACAGAGAAAAATAGTTAATGAATGTTTGAAACAATAATGAAACAAATTCGTTTCATTGTTTGAACTTGATGATACCCTGAGGAGTAGGATAGGAATTGACTTTCTGAAAACTATTTCCATAAATCTTTCTAGAATATTTTCTTTTATAGTAATGACCACGTATTAATGCGTAAAACATTTCCTAGTTGAACAAAAGTATTGTCTACCCTCCCCCATATCTGAAGGCCGACTACAGGCATCCTACGCTATTTTCCAAGGAAACACACCTCATATTTGTCAAATATCTGGCGATGGTGGAAGTAGGCGTGTGAAAATATCCTATATATGCGGCGACACACCGAGCCCAGCTTGGCCACCGAAGACTCCTTGATGCTGACCCTAGAAAAGCAAATCAGACCAATTAGTTCCGCAAACAAAAACATGGCAGATATGCAAAAGAAACCCACCTGCTGGGGAAGTATTTGTTGCTATTGAGAAGACAGGCAGCTCCGTCCAGCGTGTGCCTGGTGTAGTCAATGGCAGGGCACTGCATATGCATCAAACCAAAGCACAGGCACAAACATTGGTTAACACAAGATAATCAATGAGGAGCGGAGATTCAGGGCATACAAGTGTGGACTCGCCTCTTTGGGAGTCTTGTGGGCGGCGCATAAAAAGATCCACTGCTCAGTGGCCGTCATCTGGGTACACGTGTCGGGATGGCACTCGCTCTGGAAGACCAACATCAACATGACTACAGACCTTAAGGTCACAAAACTAGAAATGTATCCACTTTTGATCATAGAACGTGACAGTGAAACCTCCAAAAAACAGTTCTCAATTTAAAATATTAATAAAGGCTGACTGCATATGCACACCAACCTGCAGTTTGACAGCTAGTCCGTTGAGCTCCAAGCAGAACTGCCTACAATTAACACAAGTGAGCACACATCATACTCATTGACTTTAACTTGCAAAGCAACCATGAACTGCACAATGTCAACAACCATTAACCTATTCTAACACAGTCATAGTCTTGGTTACAGTAAATATTTGCGAAAAAAACAAACACCATTAATATAGAACTGGACAATGTCAACAACCATTAACCTATTCTAACATAGTACTGTAATAGCCTTAATGAAAGTAAATATTTGCTCAAAAAAAAGGCCATTAATATCAACAGGGTATCTGCAGTACCATTTGTGATTTTTTTTTCTAAGAATTATACTTTATTTTTAAATAGTCACAAGGGTCCACTATGACAGTTATTTTTTTTTTCAGGCCTATGCCAAAACCAAATTCTGATAACCGGTTTTGGGCTGAATGACACAACTTCCTTTTTGGACTTTTAAAGGGACAGTGTGTAAGATTTAGACAGTTTTTCATTAAAAAGGAATTAATGATTGTACATTTCAAAAACTTGCAAACAAATGTGTTTTTAATGATCAACGGTATGTTTTAAATCTAATCATAGGTCTAGTTATCATTAAATTATATTACATGGGGGGTAGCACTTCTCCGGAGGCGGCCATGTTTGTTATAGCTTCGGACAATGGTAAATGCAGCACCTGCAGCACCTCCTGCTGTCCATAATGAAAAAAGGGCTAAATCTTACACACTATCCCTTTAATACTTACAAAATATGTAAGGCAGAATATTTGAGCATCCTTTTTTTTTTTTTGGTCTTATGTCTTAATGTGCTAATCGCAGGGGTCACCGACATAGTGCCTGCAGGCACTAGGTTGCCCCTGGGGATCACATGAGTAGCCCGCAGACCTGTTCTAAAAATAGATTACAAGTGGTAGAACATTGTGATTGTCTAAGAATTTTATGAACGATTATGTATATAAGACATGTACGTTACGTATTACACAATTGACTTCACAATTGACTACAACTGTTTCTTAATTATTGTGAGAAGTCATTGACCTGATCTCGTACCTTCACGTAAACTAGTAGCCCTTCATATTACCCAGTCAGTATCAAAGAAGTTGCTCTTGGATTCAAAAAGGTTGGTGATCCCTGTGCTAATGTGTTTCCATTTTTATTATAATAATTATTAAAATATTAATATATTAAAATAAAATCGTTTTATTATATAATTATTTTTTTAGTATTATTAAAAAGTATTATCCATTTATAAAACATGCACAAAACGCTACTCATGAAAAGCTAATATTAAAAATATTTAAGGAGTTACTAAAGACATTTCAATGTAAATTAAGGCCTTAATCTTAGGACCACAGATACAAGAAATTAAATGTAATAACTGATTATGCTAAGTGACAACGATTACACTGCTGTACAACTACTTTGTCTCTCAAAATGCTTTATATCGGACACCTCTTAAACTGAGGACACACCTGTCATCTAAATAATTAGCATAATTTTCATACCTGAGGTGCTCGTATTTCCACACCCCTTCATCCTGACCCTCGGGGGGTTCCAGGATTTTGTCAATATTGGAGCAATCTGAGCGGATGTTCTGCTGTATGTACTGAAACACAACCACAAAAAAAAAAAAAACTAAGACTCAGAAAGGCACTATGCTTATTGCGACCATGTCTGCTTATTCTTGGTCAATATAGTATAATCCATATATAATGGATTAACAAATTTTGACAGCCACAATGGGTTGCACAAGCATTTGATGTGATTTTTCTGGAAGTGGACCACCATTTCCGTTCAATTAAAAACCACACTCATGGCATTTTAACTTGTCATTGGAAGAGAGATCGATTCTTATTGGATGACGCATATGCGCGCGTATAGGGATGTGTTCACATACCTGTTGAACAGCCAGGGTGCTGTCCATCTCCTCAAATGACTCATCCGGCCAGTTGTAGAAATCCTTTCAAAAAAAAAGGGAGGAGGAGGAATAGCGTGTTTAGTCGACAAAAAAAGTTTAAAAACAATACCAATACTGACAAGTGACAGAGTTGCTACAAACGCAAATACATGCCATAGTTGTACAAAGACCTCCACTGAGAATTGTGTTTAAGTCCTGGTGCGACTCAAGACTACAAATTTAGCTTGAGGCGGCTAAAAACGTCAACCCGGCCGGCTAGCCTATGACTGTTTCCAGCAAACTAACACATTTGGAGCGGGTTTATGTTGGCAAGAGAAAAACGCTGTTTCTTCATTTTTTTTTGACCACGCACACACGACTGTTTATTCGGCGATAGAGGAAGATTGTGTGGAGTCACTCTGGAAACTACTATACGGAGGAAATGCTAGCATTAGCTACCTGTCTAGCACTAGCTTAAGCGCTTCCGAGTGGGAGTCAAGCCATCGACAATTTCGACACAAGTACTGAGGTAAAATCACATCAGTCGGGGGAGGATCGGATACGCCGTGTCGGTATTCCGATTTAAGCGATGTTGGCCACTTCCCGGTGTTAGAAACGCACCTTTGCCTTGGTTCCAGGCCGATTCCTCCTGAGAACTGCAGTACCCTCCGCCATGACCATCTCGACAGAATACCCGGATGTGGGCCAGCCGCTTGCTTGTAGTGTCGAACACAATCATAACTTTACTACACGAGCGACACTAATGTCGAAATTCCTTTTGTAAATATTGTATTATTGTACTAAGTTGAGAACAATTATTTTATTTACCTCTTTTTAATTGTGTGGTAAACCCACGCCCTTGTTTACGTAAATTGTTGTAGACACACTGTTACAATTACAATTGAGGTTAAATAAAAATATACACTACGACTTGAAAACGAACGGCACTCAAAAGATAACATCGAAAATGACTCAGTATTGTATTAAAAATGTATGTAGTGTGAAAATGGAAGTCTCCATCATGATCATGTTACTGAACTGACGGAAGCTTGTTGTCGAATTTTGTAAAAGTGTAATACAACTGTAATACAGACATCTGTCTTGCAATCCCCTAGACAAATTTATTCAGGGGCTTTATCAGTGTTACCGAGGAGCCACATAGACCCACAAACTTCACCAGTACGACAAACACCGCTTTAGATATGGAGAAAATACATGCAAATGTGCTCTCAAGACATTTAGTTTTACATAATACAATTCTTAATGCATGTATATAATATTCACTATCATGGGAAATAGTGGGATTTAGATGGAGGGGGTCACAATTGTGCTCGTACAGGAGGGGCAATGCATTTTCTAACCAAACGCATGACAAAAAGTATATTTAGATACGGACAAATCGTGTCCTCTTAATATATTTCATAATACATTTTTCAATGTGTGTAAAATAAATACAACAATCCACTACCTTTGACCTACAAAGGGTTTGAAACAAAACAAAATAACCACATACTGATTTTTTTTTTGTTTGTTTCTATTGCGAAAAGCTCTTATAAAAATTACCTATCAGGGATGGCACATGAGTTCTGAACAGCAAACCATTATTAGGTGAAAAGATCCATTTTATGCATTCCCCCAGAAATCAACTCACTCCAAAAATTTGAGCCGCATGTTTTTCTTGCAGCTCATTCTTGATCATCCCCAAAATATATTCCGTGTTGTAGGTTATAAGGGCAATATAAGAGTCAATAAGAGTGCAGCTAAATTGGATGCCATCTAGCGGTGAATAGTGATATTACAACTTCAATCTACACTATTTTGGCCGCCGCAAATATTCAGTCACTTTTTTTCCATCACTAATATATCGTATTCTGTTGGGTTTTTTAGGGATCCACCCACCACCACATTCTGTGGAAAACATGAAATGTTATCAGTTGTCTATTCCTGGGCTAAAGGCTGATAATAAACATTTGTTCATTCTAATGCTTCCCCATGTCTGCCCCCATCTGACAAACAGTGCAACAATGTTGTACATACCAGATTGCAAGCTTTGTTAACATATATAATGCCATTTTTAACTACAATTATTTTACGTATAATACCTTTAAAAACATTTTTCCACTTGCTGCAAGAGCCAGTCACACTTGTGAATGTCACATGACCAAACACAGGAAACAGGTGAGCCATATTTGGTTATTATCTAAGCTTTGAACACATGGTTCTCATTTTCTTTTGACAGCAAGTTAAAAATGTGTTGCTAAAAGCAGTTGAACATGAAAAAAAAGTTCAGTTCAACAAAATATCAATCTTTTACAGCTGAAGATGTTATACATGTGAATATCTCTTTACGTTAACGCTAAAGTGACCATGAAACAGTCTAGATGGAGACAAAAGCAATGGCCCATTTTTATTATTGTAACAAAATGTGATTAGAATTATTTACAGTTGGCATAACATAAAAAAAAAAAAAATAAGCAAACATGATTTCTTCCATCTTCTTTAAGGCACACACCTTGCCTTAATCCACATATTTGCCAAGAATGTCTCCATCACGGAAAAGGAAGTACTCCTACACGGCAGAATAAGAACAGCAAGTGTTAAAACAAAGACAAATGTAAAAGAGTTTAACTATTGAGACAAAATGGTACCATACCTTATCATCTAAAGTGACTTTAGTTCCACCGTACTCAGGTAGGAGGACCTTCTCCCCGACCTTCACACTGACAGGCTGTAAATGTCCTTTCTGCCAAGAAAAACATCAACAATTGAGTTTTCTTACACATATGAGCAAAAGCCAAGCTCCACAACCTAAAATTCATCATAGTGTTTCGACCTGGTTGACAGATCCAGGCCCGACTGCCAACACTGTGGCCTGCAGCACTTTGCCTTGAGACTTCTCAGGGAGCATGATACCACCCTTGGTCACCGTCTCCGCCGTGAAACGCTCCACCAGCACGCGGTCAAACAGTGGCAAGAATTTTCTGAAGGCCTGCGAAATCACAGAACAAAGAAAATTGAGCAACTCCATAAGGATGTTGATGTATTTTCCATATTAATCAACAGATTTTTTTTTTTTTTTTGTCCAAGACTTTACCTTCAACCTGCAATATATACTTTCATACTTTTTTTTTTTTGCCACACTATTTTAGGTAGTAGTCGTAGGTAGTAGTATTTGCACATGCTCGGTTTTAGTTAAAATTTCACTAAAGTTGACCACAAGGAATGATTAACACAATGGGATGGTTGGGTGGAAGTGGGTGGAGGGGGAGACACATGACAAAAGTTAGTCAAGTGAGCTCAATGAAAGTCAGCCTGTATTCATTTGAGGTTTAGCTGGTAAGTTTACTGAAGAGACATCAATCAGCTATCTGGAAAAGTCTTTGGCAAGCATGGCAGATGTTCATGTGACATTGAGTCAAGGTCGTTTGAGGGAGGGGTGGGTGAAGGCTTTGGGTGTCACTTCATTTGAACTGCAAACAAGAAACTAGAGAAAACTCACGCTGAAAACTGTATTATTGGAATATCAAAAGCATCGTAATATTTCACAGTGCTGCACATATGACACAGAGCAGCCAGATAAGGCCATATTTTGCAAAAATGTCCTTTCTATGGTTATAATTACGTTTTCCACATCTTTGCCAGTTACCCATCTGAGGAGGATATCACACAAAAACATCCAAATAACACACACAATTACTTCATGTGTATTTTATGTGCAATTCATTTCTTTGGAAATGGCAAACGAGGTTAAGAATGGTTGCATTAAGATGGTAGTGCTTATTACCGAGCACAAATTAAGTTAACTACACGTTCGTTCTTGTGAAATTGTCACGTTTCGTTACGACGTCAACACATTTTATAATACTTATGGGTTCCTCCGTTGTATGACCTTGTTAATGCATGCTTAAATAAGGCTAACATTACATGCTGCTGGATGCTAGCCGGCAAATGTTAGCATGCTAGATAGGAGGTTTATGCTCTACGGCAATGACATTTTTACGTGATCAATAACATATAAACACATGGCATGCAGACTTACCATGACTTAATTTGTGACGTCTGTAGGGTCGACTACGTGAGGATGCCACCTGGGGTTGTTCTCGGCAAGCGTGGATGTGACAACTTGGTCAAGGGGAATCGCTCCACGTGAGGAAACGTCCAGAATGCTTATGCGCACGCGCACTGTGCGACCTTACCATGCTGCGCAAAATGTCAGGAAATTCCAGAATCCCTCTTGCTAAATCCAAAGATTTGTATCTTTTAAAACCGAGTGTCTACTGTTACTGCATTAAGTTTGACGAGTAACAAAATAATTAACTTATAATCACCTTTTTTTTAAAAATTCCTAACAAATTTCCGCATTGAGTAACATTGCACATTGTCACCTTTGACCTCAGTTTTTTTCCTCCAATAGCGCCGGAGAAATTTCTGGAAAGTCTGCCCCGGAACGAGTATTTATGTATCTAAACCTTAATTTACTAATGTAACGGGCAAACGTGTTGTTTTAATTTATCTTTTCTCATTTTTAATAATAATTTGAGTTATTTTTATTCGTAATTTGTAAGAAAATTACAATTAAAATGACTTTTAACTCGCAAGTATAAAATTATTCAGAGTTTAGGGCGTGCCGGCAAGTTACCCGGATGTGCGATAGGCCATGTGCACTTCCACCAGTCAGCCCTCACCTCCAGTCGTTATATCACCTCGTCTGGCAGACGAACCTCATCTGTAGCCGCTCTACAGCACACACAACCCAAGTAAGTGTCAAAATTCTTTCAGATATGTTTCGCTATATGTACCGTTAACAGTCATTGCAGCTACACTAGATCGTAATGAAACAATGTGTTCCGAGATTGAAAAATATGACCAGCTAGCTCCTAGCTTCCTTTGCGTGTTGCTAACAGATTTTACCACTTATCTGCAAGGACACACATACTTAAAATCTGCTTTCATGCTTACTTAAGTATTCTTAACGTAGATAATGTTACACCAAAGGGTCCTCGAATGATAATTTCGCAATTATCCCTAACGTGGTGAGCATCATGTGAAGGAAGCGTGACTTTAATTTGAAGGACTGATTATTGCCTTCCGTGGGGGACTGGAATGGTAATTGTGCTGTAGTAGTAGTGGTTTGTCAGGCATGGAGAGATGGAGAGGCATGCTTTGCGCATGCGTTCTTACTATTTGACCTTGTGACGCACGACCCTGCTCGAGAACACGTGGGGTTGGGGAAGTTAGCAATGTCACGTTCATTAATTATCTCTTACAAGTTTTCTTACAGTGCAAAAGACAGCAGACACTGCGCTCGGTAGTTATCCATGTATCTCATGGTAAAAGAAGTAATACGAAAACTGTTAATTACCTTATGTGAATTCCAAGATGAACTTCCGTTCCAAACTTCTCACATATGTTGCTAAAATACTAAGTCGCCATTCAGCTGTGTTTGTATTAAATTGTCGGTCTTCAAGTGTAATTTCATTCATTCCATTTCTGTGCCACCTATGGCCTCTGGGGTCTTTGTTGTATGATTTAGTGTAGTGGACAAATATACTTAGACAATGATTACTTACTTGTACTTTGCATCAAGTCATGACCCGGCAAGCATGCCCCCCTCCCCTTTTTACACCCCCCCCTGCCCTTTTTTTTTTTTTTAAATTAGTCTGCCCCCTATCACATGGCAGTGTTCATTAATATAATCGTTTTCCTTTATTTCTGCAGACATGTTTCGTCTCCCCACAATCATGAAGCAGGTGAGGCCCGTGTGCAGGACACTGGCGCCTCACCTCACACGTGCCTATGCCAAAGATGTCAAATTTGGTGCAGACGCCCGCGCCCTCATGCTCCAAGGTGTTGACCTGTTGGCTGATACTGTTGCTGTCACCATGGGGCCGAAGGTATGATGTTACTGCAAATGTAAAAAAAAAAAAAAAAATAAATTATTCAGATAGTTGGGTCCCATTGTTTTTAAGAAAATACAACCAATATCAATTCAAAGAGAAACAAATTGTGTATATTACAGGGCCGCACAGTCATAATTGAACAGAGCTGGGGCAGCCCGAAGGTGACTAAGGATGGCGTGACTGTAGCCAAGAGCATTGACTTAAAGGACAAGTACAAGAATATCGGTGCCAAGCTGGTGCAGGATGTGGCCAACAACACCAATGAGGAGGCAGGCGACGGCACCACCACCGCCACCGTGTTGGCGCGCGCCATTGCCAAGGAGGGCTTTGACACCATTAGCAAGGGCGCCAACCCCGTGGAGATCCGTCGCGGCGTCATGATGGCCGTTGAAACCGTCATCAATGAGCTCAAGCAGCTTTCCAAGCCAGTCACCACGCCTGAGGAGATTGCACAGGTGGGTGCTCATTAACGAGAAAATTGTTAAACTGCTTTCAACAACTTGAGAATGTTAAATGACTTTTGTGTGTGTTTTTTTTTAAAATTATTATTATTATTATTAGGTTGCCACCATCTCAGCGAATGGCGACACCGAGATTGGGAACATCATCTCAAATGCCATGAAGAAAGTCGGTCGTAAAGGTGTAATCACTGTGAAGGTCAGCAACTTTTTGCGGCGCTTTGAGAGGTTGTCAGTCTGTGGACAGTACTTGATTGCTTAACCAACTTTATTTTATTTGCATTATTTACAATCTATTGAAAATCTCTGAAGGGTCATCTAGCAAATGGTCTATGAGACTGAGAGGCAATAGCGAAAGACTAGCTGCATGAGGTGGGATGCAACCTGCATCCCAATGGTAGCTCTGGAAGGCTGTTCCCACTTCTGCAAAAAAAATCAAGCAGAAACTGTCAAAATCAAAGTATGATGAATGCAAGAATTGTAAGGATAAGGGACAAGTCTTTTTCTTTAATGATATACTCTATACAGCGCCACTGTATAAACACAGCAATCTAATAAGTATTGGATTTGTAGATAATTAAATAAGCGCAAAACCCACCTGTGTTCATCTTTTTCTTTTCATCTTTGTATGGAATAAAGTTTTGTATTCTACTGTATGAATGTTCTCTACCTAAATCTTTCAGGATGGAAAAACTCTTCATGATGAGTTGGAAGTCATTGAGGGTATGAAGTTTGATCGTGGTTACATCTCCCCATACTTCATCAACACGGCCAAAGGTAAGAAGCCCGCTTGTTGACCATCCCAACCGTGGAACAACGGAGAAGTGGTAATTGCCTTGAACGACACAGGACTGACAGTATATTCCTACTGTGCAGGACAGAAATGTGAGTTCCAGGATGCTTACCTGCTGCTCAGTGAGAAGAAAATTTCCAGCGTCCAGAGCATTGTTCCCGCCCTGGAGATCGCCAACCAGCACCGCAAGCCTCTGGTTATCGTGGCTGAGGATGTGGATGGAGAGGCCCTCAGCACCCTGGTGCTTAACAGGTCCGCATACAAAACAAAAAGAATAATTAGACTGGTATATTTTTAGCTATATTTACATGGCTGTGTTTGCAGGCTGAAGGTTGGCCTGCAGGTGGTAGCAGTCAAAGCTCCAGGCTTTGGAGACAACAGGAAAAACCAGCTGAAGGATATGGCCATCGCCACAGGGGGCACTGTAGGTCCAGTTTTCTCCATATGCAAACGGCTCACTCCTTTCAAAATAATTAATACTTGTGTGAAATGTCATATTTCAAAATTAAGCAAGAGCAAAAAACAATGCTAGTTAAAAAAAAAAAAAGCAAACTTGGCTTCTATATGCAGGTTTCTAGCTCCTCTCGGGCCTTTGTTTTTGAATGTTGCTTCTTTTCCCCGTGCTCCCATATTCCAAAAACTAGCATACTAACTTCACAGAAGATATATAATGGTTCATAGGTTTAAGTGTGAAAAGGCAAAAAGAATAAAAGTAAGAAGCACTTTTGTTTTTGACCCTTTCGATCACAAAAGGTAAATTCTCTTAACATCTGCTTTTGAATCAGATCCTTCTAATTGCCTGACATTGCATTGATGCCTTCCTCAGGTTTTTGGTGACGATGCTCTGGCCGTGGCTCTGGAGGACATCCAGGCACACGACTTTGGCAAGGTTGGCGAGGTGCAGATCACCAAAGACGACACGCTGCTCCTAAAAGGCGCCGGTGCGCCGGCCGACATCGAGAAGAGGGCAGCCGAGATTGTGGAGCAGCTGGAGAACACCACCAGTGACTACGAGAAGGAGAAGCTCAACGAGCGCCTGGCCAAGCTCTCTGATGGCGTGGCTGTCCTTAAGGTACGCGTGACGGTCAAGACTTACTGGTCGCCGACGGCAGAATAACGTAAGCGGGTACCACACAGATCGGCGGGACCAGTGATGTTGAGGTGAACGAGAAGAAGGACCGCGTAACAGATGCCCTGAACGCCACGCGGGCCGCTGTGGAGGAAGGCATAGTGCCCGGCGGCGGTTGTGCTCTGCTGCGTTGCATTCCCTCTTTGGATGCCATCAAACCTGCCAATGACGACCAAAAGATAGGTGAGAAAAGAGCTTACTCATGGGTGCTATCTTTTATTTGCAACCTTACATGAGGGATTTGGGGATGAAATCATCAGTCACGTGTTTGATACATTTTATCAGACAGGAAATGCAGCAACAAATTCATTGATTGATCTAAACTCATTGAGTTTAGTTTCGACTAAAGTAGTAGTATTTTATCCACCTCTTGTGACTAGATGTAGAAAACGAAAATCCTTGTGGGGGTGTGGCATATTGTAATTCAGGTAAGTGCAATATGAGGCTAAGAGCGGAATCTGTTTAATACAAACACACTACTTGCTCCGGTGTGAAATTCTTGGAGACAACTGGGGGAAATAGCAGATGCAGATATTAATGTGTATTACCAGGCTTGTGGGGCCATACTGCATTATTATTACATTTTTTTTTTTATTTTATTTTATTTTTTTACGATCCTCAGTGTTTCCTCTGCAAACTTAAATGCCACAAATCCAGTATGCTAATGATGTGTTGATGTTTTTAACGGAGATAACTGGAAAGTTAGACAAATATAGTTTAGTACTTTGACAGGTGGGAGAAAGAAAATGCAGGCGGAAGCTGTTTGACCAAACATTATGTTGTAGTTTAGGTTTGAGTTGATGAATAGAGACTTATGCTGGTTGATGCTGGGCAGTGATGAAAGAACAACTCAACAAAATACAATTAGAAATAAACTTACATTCTACATACTTGAGGAGTTGGAAGGAGTAAAGCTTTACTCCAACTCCTTCCGAATAACTTCCAATATAGTAATAACAGATTTGAAATATTGCTATACATCTACTGTACACATATTTATAGTGTATTATTTTATTTAGAGGGATGAAATTGTGTGATAAATCTTGTTATCTGTCAGGTGTGGACATCATCAGGCGAGCCCTGCGCATCCCCGCCATGACCATCGCCAAGAACGCTGGCGTTGAGGGCTCGCTGGTGGTGGAGAAGATCCTGCAGGGGCCCGCCGACCTGGGCTATGACGCAATGCTGGGCGAGTACGTCAACATGGTGGAGAAGGGCATTATCGATCCCACCAAGGTAAGGCCTCCTTTTGGACATTGTAACTAACGCCACTGAAATGGTTTGAGCTCCAAGCGGCCTCTCTGTGCAGGTGGTACGGACGGCCCTTCTGGATGCGGCGGGCGTGGCCTCGCTGCTGTCCACCGCCGAGGCAGTCGTCACGGAGATCCCCAAGGAGGAGAAAGACATGCCGGCCGGCGGAATGGGCGGCATGGGCGGAATGGGTGGCATGGGTGGCGGCATGGGTTTCTAAAAGGCCACCGCTCCTTTGTTCCTCTGTGACTGTATAGACTAAACAAAATGGCGCCCCGAGACTCTGCAGTCACAACTCACTGAACTCGACCTACAGGAAGTTGGCACAGCAGGTGGTCAACCTTTGAACCCTTCGCCAACTTCCAGGAGGAGATGTGCTTGTTTTCCACATCAGTTAATCCACAACATGATGTAAAATACCTGGACTGTGGCCATGGCCAATGGCAAATACCTGTAGACTGCGGCCATTTTCTTCCCCTGCAGGAACACTCTGGCCAAGTTTACAGGAGCGGTGCTCTCTATGGGTCGGTTTAACATTGACCACCACTATTAAGTTATCTTCCTCCAACAGATGTGAGGATTTAAGAATTATCACTCAGTAATGCTAAATAGTGTTTGGCTAAGCAAAGATGACTTCCTGCAGTGGAAATCTGTCAACTTCCTGTTCATATCCTTAGACAAAGTAACATAGTAAAAAAATACAATAAAAAAAAATGGGGAAAACTAATGAAGCAGAGTGTGAAGCCAGCCAGGAATGTGTTGCTGTCATTTATATTTGTCATGACTTAATTTTTTTTTTTTTTATATATATGTCATTCCCCTGCTGATGATGCAGGTGAATGCTTATTTGATTTCATTAAAACAATTTTTCAAATGCTTTAGGTTTTGTTATTGAAGAGGGCCTGCAATGTAGTACTGAATGTGAAGTCAGTTTGTAAAGATTTAGGATTGATCCTAACGGTCACAGGATACAACATCATTTGTTCCAATAAATTGAAACATTACCTTCATACATTTTACCTGTAGTAACATAATAGTTTTTTTTAATCTGTAACATGTACAGTAGACTTGGATCAGTGGTGGTGATTATACCTCATATCAAAATGTTTTCAATTATGAAAGTTTAATTGACAATTAGTCATTTTTATATCCTCAATGCAAATACTGTACAACAGTCACCACCAAAACTGTTCCCCCTGGAACATGTTTGCAGAGAAGCAGACTGAAATTTGTACAGCTGTATTTTAATCAGATCACTGTTACGTTGCTTGTTGCAATAGTAAGAGAACATCTTGAAGGCTTCAACTTCGACCGTCATGTTGACAGCGTGACTTCATACCAGAGGCTGGTTTATTCTTATCACTCACATTACACTACTGTTATGAAATAACTGCCAATGATTGGAGGGGAAAAAAAACAAAACAATTTTTTTTTGAAAAGTTTTATACATCATGCAATGAATACATTTTTGTTTCAAATTCTCAAAATCAGTCCCTTATTAAAAAAAAAAAAAAAACACGCTCTCATTTTTCCCTCTTTAAAAACAACCTGATGTGATATTTACATTCAAATAAATACGTGAGCAGGTTTTATAAAGGACAATAAATATGCGAGCGGGCATACTTCCTAGTTTATTTTGCTATGTGAGTTAGAAAAATACAATTAAATAAAAATAAAGGTTTCCTGATATTGCACATAAAATACTATCAACTGTACAACAACACACATTCTAGCATTGAAATAACTATTCTCAATGGAGGTAACCATGTGAACAAGTGAAGAGTGAGAGAATAACACCTGAGCACCCTTCCTAAATTACTGTGTATCCCAAACATGACTGCTGCAGCAGAGTGGGTGGGCAACCTGCAGCTCTTAATCATTTGAGCACGTGATAAATTTGAGCATTTGATCCAGCCCACCGGGCAATTCTTCAAAACAATTTAAATGCAACCCCTGGAAGGCATGTGAAAGTCAGCTGTTGTGCCAGATGGAGCCCCCCCCCCCCCTAAAAAGAATAACCTCACCTCAGGAATCTCCGTAAAGGCCTCTTTAAAGCAAAATGGATGCCATTCTTTTAAGGACTTGCTTCTTGAGTTATATGGCTCTGTGGTTTTCCGCTACAGTTTCGTATCTTTTGGACTATAAACTGCACCTTTTTTCCCATGATTTGATCCCTGTGGCTTATAGTCCAGTGTGACTTGTCTGCAGGTTTTGAGGGGTTTTATTCACCAGGAGACAATTTACTGGTAAAGCAAATATATGTATCTGCGTCAACTAATAAATAGAACTGAAAAGATGTGAATCAATGGCTGTGCTCAAAAAGTTATTAAAATACAGTATTAAAAATATAGAAATCTATATCTATAAATCTATCTATAGCTATAAATTGAACAAGAAAACAAAAAATACAACAACAAAAAAAACTTTCGTATACCATCTTTCTGCTTAAACATCTGACGCTACAACCTGCGGCTGACCTTGTGACATTTTTTTTTTTTTTTTTTTTGCTCCTGGGGTTTATACACCAGTGCAGCTTACAGTCCAGAAAATACGGTAATTGCAAAAGAGGTTTGCCTGTTGACTCCACAATATGGTACCAAAGTTGTATTTCTATCCAAATAGTACTTTCACTTTGTGAATGGCAAATGTTTATGCAGAGTTTAGTGGATGAATTTAATAACTTTGTGGGTTTAGGGGGATTGTTACGGTAATGAATCTACACGGATAACGATGGCAACTTCACATGAATATGTTCACAGAAACACACACACTCGCGCACGCGCGCACACACACACGCACGCACACACACAACAAAAACAAAAGGCACTGGCATTATCAGGTAGAACGTGGGTTGTTGCTTTCAATCACTCCTTTGCCAAAGTGTCGCTACGTATGGTGGACCTCGTGGAACATGAGCTCGCGCGGTATGGGTGTTTCGGGGCCATGGACGGTGGTGGCGCGGCGCTCGAATGCAGAAACCATCTGCTTCACCACCTCGTCAAAGAACACGTGCGCCAGCTGCGAGTGGATAAGTGAGCGAAACTCGAAGGAGATCTGGAAAACACGGCACATACATCTTTTAATGGGACATTAAAAAATAACAAAATTAAAAACTGCACCCTGTCATTACCTCTTTTTCACACTGCACGCATTTCACGCTCAAAATCAGACATTTAACTGTCGCATATGAACACCTAACTGCTGTGTATTTGAAAATCAACTCACATCAAAGTCCACGGTGCAGGTCCGAGGGTAGCCAGGCAGTCCGGGACTGAAGCGCCAAATGGTCTCCAGGTGGTTGAACAGTTTGCCATCTGAGCAGGATGCCTGAAAAGACGGCACCCGCTTCATTTGTCACTTAGTCTCAGTGTTAGCAAAAAAAAAAAAAAAAAAAGAATCTTTTTGCTCCAGTAATCCAAAAACTAAATCATTTTGTTACAAGCTTTTAATAATGAAGATTAATTCTGTGCGGTATTATAAATTACAAAATAAATAGAAATGAACTGTTTCTATAAATCAACATTTTATAAAGCACCTGTTTTCATAAGCAAAGCAAACGTGTATTCTAACTTTTTGACTAGTGTTTAAGTACCTGTACAGATTACAGCATGGAACAAATCAGTGCGTACTGAAATTGAGTGGCAAATTTTTCAGAATTTTCCCCATTTGACTCAAATGTGTCATAGCGTTTTGTTATTGACAACAACATGCATGTTTTACCTGACTATTGTAGTTTGCTTTTAAGCAGTCAATAAAGTGAGTCAATAAAGGCCAATGAGACAAGTGTATCAACACCTTTGTCATTTCTTCGCTATGCCTTTCATGAGCACTGGGGGGGCGCTTTCAAGCCAAAGAAGGTGTCTGCTTTTTGGCTCCGCTGTTACACAGGCTGGCCTGTTCCGTCTCGAGCTCTTAGTGGGCTACCACGGGCTGGGAGGTGTCTGGTTTTTGGCCACAAACGCGCCGACGCGTTACTCCTGGAGTTCCAAGCGGACATTCAGAGGCACCAAGGGTACTTTTTTGAGTCAGAGAAGGCGTCCCGTCTCATGTGCATCGACAATGGCCTGTCACCTCTGTAGCTCCGGGCCGGTAACCAAGGAGCTACGCAAAGGGAGTTGGCAAAGTTGGACGCTGGAGTAGAATTCCTCCTTTGTTAGGTTAACGTGAACATGAATTGGTAAAGCACTTTAGACAACATACAATGTAGCTAAAGTGCACACCATTCACTACCATGATGAAATTGAATTTTTCATTGGAAGGACTATGATGCGTTTTTCAGCATAAGTCGGTGGTAAAATAGCCTTTGTTTGTAAAGGTTTATAAACAACCGGTAGTTAAAATAGGTGGCGAACGCCAGTCCTTGAGGGCCGGTATCTTGTATGTTTTCGGATTTCTTTGCCCGGTACACCTGATTTCAAATGATTAGCAAGCACTGCAGGTGCTGCAAAATGGTCCTAGTCATTTTAATTAGGTGTGTTTGAGAGAGAAGAAACGAAAATATACAAGATAGTTTTTGAGGCCTGGACTTTGACATCTGTGTCCTAAACAAACAAACAAAAATACAACACCTTGACCAGGTGGGGGCGCACTGTGGTGACAAGTGAAGTGTAATTCTCAGTCACTGGAGGGAAGCCCACAGTGAGTTTGGCTTTGCAGTATCCCGTCCGCTTAAAGATGACATCAGACTTTTTGCACCAGGGAACGAAGAGACGGTAGTTTTCCACACCAGCCACCACATCATACATTTGTTGCATGGAATACCTGAGCACAAAAAAAGTACAAATGTTTGTTTGGCATTTGGCAGGTTAACCACCCTATATCTTCTACTTAAAAGCAGTGCTGATCTCAAACCTACAGTGATGAAATACTGTCATTAACAGCCCTGGTGCAAGATTGTTGCAATTATGAAAAAAAGATTTTTACACAGTATAATTCCTAATCAGCGCAAAGCATTTTTTGTATTAGGACAACAGTGGTGGACCGTCAGGGCCAGCAAGGCCTTCTCTGCTGTCCTAACATAACCTGACATCATTATCATAACTATAAGGAGCTAAGATAATTATAATAACTCAATTTCCTTTTAAATTTATTTTTACTAAATATATATATATATATTTTATATATAAAATTGTTGTCCATATTCTGTTCTTTTCGTGTCATATTATATCCATTCGGTTACGCTCCTTCCAGTGTTTGTAGATTTACGTTAGAGTTTTTAGTCAATTAGAATTCAGCTAACTTGTGTCGCCAGGCTGTATGAAATCTGCCTGCAATCAGACCCATTGGAGGGCATTCACACTTGATGGTTGCGTGCTTCTGAGCACTGTGCAAAGACATATGTGCAGTGAGCAAAGGCATATGTGAACGGGCCCATATAGTTAATAGCCAGCTGCAAAAGCCAATCCAGTTATAAGTTGGTAAGCGAGAAGCCTCACGTTGAACGTGCCGTGATTGGATCTCCCTACAGGGAGGGGGTTCTGTGTTATCAACAGTTTTTAACGTTGGAAGTTGTTAAATAAAGTTATTTAAAAAAAAAAAAACTGTTGCTCGACAACGTTACACCATGTTGCTTGGCTGATGTGAATTCAAGACCTAGCAAACAGCAAATCCAGACCCATGGACATTTAGCAGAAAAATCAATTCTACCCGCTTTTTTTTTTTCTAACCCACAATGGCTGAGGAAGAGCAAAATGTAAATTGGACAGATGCCACTTTTAGCATCGGCCTCCGTGTCAATGGAAAAGGATTCATTACTGGAAATGAAACGTGCAGACATACTCTACAAGCATGTCATTGAAGTCTTTCTGAGGAAAGAAAGAAGAATGGATTTTGTATTGAAATAAGTGGGGGACAGCTGTTTTAGTGAGTCAAGCATTTGATTTATTTATATTTTTATTTTCAATGTTTTTGTAATTTTATTTCATTCAGATTCAATTACTAGTAAAGAAATAAACTGATGTTCTTATATTAAACTGCAATTTGTAATTTAACGGACAATCTTGTTAAAGCTTGCCTGCTCTTGGTGGACTTCATAAAACTTTGTGGACAAATAATTTTAAATTATTATTATTTGTTTGTTTTTTTAAGTATTTTATTTTTCAATTTTTCTGCATAACAGGTGAACAAAGTAAACACAGCAACGGAAAGAAATAGAAAATACAAAAACAAAAAAATAAATAAAAAGAAACAACAAACGTTACCGCAAAAACACAAACTATGGAGCTGCCAAGTAAAATAAATGGATTGTGCGTGGGTATAGTAACATTTTACCACAAGGGCATTAAGCTGAACATATGTTGCAATTATTAATTATTTTAAGATATCACAGTGTCATGTATAATGATAAGTTTTAACTGCTGATGAGGGTGTATTGGTGTTTAAAAGCTCCGTAAACTAGCCTGTGTAGCCCAGTAATGCGTATGTGTGTTTCTGAGGGGTATTTATTCGAGTCGAATCACTGAAGGTGTAAATGTGAAACGTACGGACCGCCTCTGTATGACGCATAACGTTTTGCACTATAACACAATTTAGCAATAAGTTGATTCCAGTTAATTTTGCTTAATTTAGGAACAAAAATGCGCTGTTCCTGAGGACCAATGTTAAACATTGACTTTACACATGTAGAGCAAAGAAACTGGATTTATGCTGTATTGTAGACAGTTTTACACTGAATTATTCCAAATAGTATTGTAACTTTAAGCAATGTAAGTAATGGAACTTTGAGTACCCAGTTCATTTGAGTGTTGTGGCACAATGGTGGCACAGAAGCGCTGCCTTGTGTTTCCTGCACTCAAGTTATGTAACTGCCACACAGATTCACAGAAGGACTGAAATGCAAGACGGCGACACGGACTCACCCCCTTCAAATTATTTGTCATTATTACATAACAGCAGGCATTGCACAGAGAATGTTGCCTGTGATACTGGACACAAACACGTCTTGTAAACACACAAATTAGGGATAAATAAGAAGGCATGTGTATATACATCTGTGACATTATCAATGGGTACCAAAAAACTATTTTCAGGCTTTCTCATTTATCTTAACTTTCCATTTCTACCATGGCCTGTAAAAAAAGCACACATTGAAAGCATGAAAAAATGGTGTCCTAAATATTCATTTTATTGCTAAACAGACTAAAAAAATATATCTAGAATGGCCACAAGTGAATAACAGTTTAAATGTCCCAGGTAGACAAACCCAGAAAAGCTATACCTACCCAATGATGCGCCTTTCAGCGTATTCCCTTCTTTTGGAGAAAGTGTTGGCAATGTTGAAGAAGGCACGGGTGGAAAGAACGGCGCCATGGCCAGGCATGACGGCGCCCAGCAAGGGAGGCAAACGCTTCATCAGGATTCCATATGATGGTAGGAATCTGCCGGACACACAACAGAGACAATAATAAACAGTATGTATATGTAAGGGTTACCACTACCTTGGCCCACTTCTAGTGCTGACATAACACAGAGAAAGTGAGACCTAGGAATCTACATGCATTTAGGAAGGCACAAAAGTGAAGGCAAACAAACAATTTGTAGCCTAGATTCTTATTGAGAAATACGACACGTGAAAGAAGTAGTGACAAATATCAATTTAACAACTCAGCAAATTGTTGCCAAGGTACAAAAGTTAAAGGAAGGCAGACAAATTGATGTGCTAACCTTGTTTTGTTATATTCACAGAGTATTTGAGGTATTGTGACAATTATGATCAGTCGCAGACCAAAATGTTCAGTCTTGTAGAGGAAAGATTGTAATTTAGAACGTTTTTTATAAAAATAAATACATAAATAAAAGCTGTCATTGTGGCTCCCTCTCCTCCAGTTTACAAACGGTTTTGACTATACATTGAACATAAACACTTAAAAAAAAAGATTAAAGTAATCACGAGACCATTTTTGTGTAGATGTTCCCTATTTGACCTTAATCAATGTCTGCTGAGGCCCATTAAGGCAGTCAACCTGATAAACCAGGCTGGAACTATTTAATCTTCAGCTGTTTTATCATAAAATCATCAATGTAAGTAACCGAAATTCCACATTGAACCAAAATACAAAAATGTATTGCTAATGTACGGCTAATTATATACAGCATTGCTGCTTTGATTTGATATATGGTTCATGGAAGCTCCCATTCTGTCATCCAGTAAAACATGTGACAGCATTCCAGGTAAAAAAGGTCAGGGACGCAAGTGGTGGAGTGCTAACGACGTCAATGCAAATATTTCTGTTTGGTTTTGTGAGGCAAACAACATCCATACGGAGTAGACTATGCTCACTTTATTTTCTAGGGTCGTTTCCACTAGTCAGTTTGAACTCGTTTCTAATGTAAAGTATCTCAATTCCTACTTTTACTGTACCCTTGAACTGCTTGCAGTGGTACATTTGTAATGGATAGCTTTGCGATGAGCAGGTGTATACAGTACTAGACATGATAGTATACTGACTTAAGAAAACAATAAAAAGACCATGTTCTTTAATGAGTCGTAAAATCTGGCTCGACGTGTCGGGAAGCTTAATATGGGTGTCAGTGAGCAAAAACAAAACCTGTTCTGTGCCTGTCGGAATGAAGCGACCGGCCATTCCTGCTCAATCCTGACTGGTTGAAATGTGATACACTCACCGTGTGACCAACTCCGACGGTCAATGCAAGTGCAACCTCAGAATAGAAGGCCATCCAACATAGGACAAAAACCACAGCCACATAGACGTGAAATTAACACTTGAAAGCACAAACCTTCATTTCTGTTGGCAGTGATGTGGGAGCTATCACCATGTGAACTTGTGGGGGACTCCATACGTTCACTGGCATTTACATAAATACAAACCACTTCGCACCCTGCATTAATCATCACTGAAGATGATATCCGATATTCGTCTCAACTCATTTGAATTTAATGACCAACTAAAATTGTCATGCAAAGGCTTTTGAGAAAGCATTAGTAACTTGCAAGTGTTTGAAATTTGAAACAAATTTTCCCATTACAGGGCTCAATCAAGTGTAGCCAAAATTGTGTGCGCTGGAGAATTTTTTTTTTCCTGATCGTGTGGTGCGAGTACATGTTTTAAATTAGTATGGACAATCGTGGTGACAGCATTTATATGTTTATTTATGTTTGCTCAGAGGAAAAACAAGCCAATGAAGACACAACATCACTACTTTACATGCCATCAGCATGCTATGAAGGCTAACTTCAAAAAAAACAAACCTAACTTCACAGCAGTAGTTATAGTAGGCTTTTATTTCGAAGTTAGCCTTTACACCTATGGTGGCGGAACAGCTAGCTTGACTCATCCTCGCAACTGCTCTCAAATCATGTTGCTACCAACACCAATATTAAAAAATATCAGCCAATCGCTGATTAGGGATGCTTAAAAAACCATTAGTCAATTACGCAGCCATTGTATGACACAGCACAATTCTCCAGCATTAGCACTAGCTGCTACTGTAATCAGATGGTGGATTCAAATGCAGTAGGACATTTCAAACCCAGTCCTTGCAACTACACTCACATCATAGCACTACCAGCATCAATGTGTTAAATGTTAATAACGGCAATCTTTAAACACTGTGAACTTTCTATAAATCTATAAAAGCTGACACACGTCAAAATGAATTTTGGGGGTGAAATGTCTTTGATATTTTACTTGATTACAACAAATGGTCCATTTCATCACTTACGTTTACAAAACCTGATCAAACAACTCGGCTTCTGATTTCCTTTCTAGTTGTTGTTATATCAATGAAAAATAAGAAACCTGCCTTTGGTATAACAAAAAAAACTAAACACAAAAGCACTGCAGTTTTATTTTATTTTCCTCAGTCATCTGAGCATTAATGAGTTTCTACTTGGACCCTGTAATGTGGTCATGTAACTCTGGTTGGGAAACACTGCATTGTAGGACATACAATCGCACTAGAACAGCTTGCCCCTCTGTGTTGAACTAACTAATTTTCCCATAAAAGCAAATCTTTTTTTCTTCAATGTCTTTTTTTTAAAGTTATAGAAAATAATTGACCTGTTTTGTCGGGTGCTGCTTATTACAGAGAGTTCTTGTTAGTCAAATATTTTGCTATGTACATATCTTGAGTCAATGTAAATCTTTAAGTCATATGAAATTACGGTATTTAAATCGAAATGATTATAAATCATCAAATAGGGTCATGCTAGAAAGTGTGCAAACAAATCTTGTACGATGGGACCGACTGAAAAAGTTGTTAGCACCAGTACTAGTTAAGGTAGGGCCACTTTTTAGTAACAGAATATAGTCTTATCACCATAACATTTATGAGCCGTACCAACAATGTCATAACTTACATTTTAATACTAACAGGCCACCAGAGTGTAGAAATAATTCAACCAGTGTTATAGCAATAAACCCCTGTTTGGACATTCCTATAAACTATGAAAAATTGCGTAAAAATAAGTTAACTGCAGATATTGTGTGGGGAATGCTAAAACTAGAGATATTCACGCTTTGATACAATTAGATTCAAGGATGTTAAAAAAAATTGAAATTCAACAATTAGAATCAGTGTGATTATTATTTAATTCTGTATGGTACAGCTGTAAATTTAGTCATGTTCAAAAATATTCAATAAGATTACAAAGTCTTAGCTTTTCAAGGCAATTAAATAAGAAAAAAAAAAAACATGTGCTACGCCTAACCTAACCTATTTACAGTGTATATGTCGTATACGTCTTTGATAAAAGATGGGAAATCCGTCCGTCTCACAGTTAAGGGACCCAAATTCAATTCCAGCTGGTACAGCCTTCCTGTGTGGAGTTTGCATGCTCTCCCCAAGCCTGCCGGGGTTCTCTCCGTGCACCCCGACTTTCTCCTACGTTCTGAAAACTTGCACGCCAGGTGTAATGGATACACTAAATTGTTCTTAGGTGTGATTGGGTCCGTGAATGGTTGTTCTTGCATGGCAAATAGACGTGTCGTGTCGGTGCCATGGATACTCCTCGGATGTCGGACTACTGCAGAACACATATTTACTTAAATTATTAAATATTAAACCTTATACAATAACTGTACTGTTATGCCTTCCCTTCCAATCCCATCCATTTGGCTGTAGTCTCACGGAGAGCCGCGATTATATTAGTGATGCCCGGAAGTCTAATTAGAAGTGAAACTTGTAGCTGACCAGATATTTAGTACAAAAGAAATCCAGATAAGAGATTTATAAAGCTGCGGTGCAGCGTTGTTTTTTCCTCCTCTCCCTTCACACCTATCTAAAAGTGTGTCTGAGTTTCATGATGGAGATGAGCACTCCTACAAGACACGTGATTGATTCCGGGTGCGACCATCGACCAATCAGGGCAGGAGTAGACAACTCCGGGACGGGAGTAGATTACAACTAAAGCATTATTTTACTATGGCCTAATTTTAGTTTAATATTATTTTCTCATCTTACTTTCAAGTTATGTTTAGAGTTGCATTTTCACTGATTTTACTTTAATCAAATTTTAAGGATATAACAATCCAAGGACTTTTTTACCAAAAACCTGTCCACGTCACAGCATATGATACCCAAGGTATCATATGGATAAACTTTAAACTATGAATGTGTGCAAAAAGTGCAAGCTATCAATGGTGTGGATTAAAGTCCAAGAGGCTTTAATTTCACTTGAGATCATTTTGTACTTGAAATAAAGAAGCGAGAGTTCGAGTTGACAAATTTCGACGGGGAGTGATGAATGGATATTAGGCTGATATGTAAATTTAGGATTATTGAATAAATAGTTGGAGAATTAGTTTTGAAGTCAACGATTTCTCTGGAAATCTACCTCAATCAGACATTTTTGTTATTATTATTGTTTCGATAATCGTTCAGCCCTTGTTGTTCATTAATTATGAAAGCAACCAAAAAGTCCGCTTATGCGAAACACAAAAGTAACAAGTTACTCTTAATCTACGGTGCTTTTCCTACTATTAAAACGCTGGTTGATACATTACAACAAGATACTCTGCAAATATGCACAACCCTTGGCATGAGATCGTGACAACCGATCACAGAACTGATACGAAATGAGCAAATGGAGTTAAGTTGGCGAAAACATCATTACTGTGAATTCTGGACTCAGTCCAAACATTATGCAATTCGATAAATCTAAGAATTAACACAAAGTTAACAATAAAGCAAAAGGTTGATTGGTTGGAAGAAAGCCCAATTTCTTTTAGTTAACTGGAGGCAAACTGGGTCAGACGAAGGAAATGCTAGCGTTTCGATCGCGTTCAAACACGCATACAGCCAGTTAAAACCGGTTAAGTTGTACGACTACCAAGAACACGCACTTACTTGACAGCGCTCCTGGAGCGAACATCCCGGTTGGACACGGACGGCAACGGCTTCACACAAGCGGCGATTTTTTGCAAACTTCGTGCTCCTCTCGCCATCTTCCCCCACGTAGCAGGTTTGTTCCTTCCCAGCTGATACTTACTAAGAGGAGAGGCCCACACACAGGCCGCGCCTCCTATGACTTACTCCGAATACCCATTGGTCAGTTCAATCACGTTGATAGACTATAATTGGTTACTTGTGGTGTACGTCATCGAAGGGAAAAAATACACTGCACTGTCACGAGATGCTGGCTGGGTTTGTTTCTTGTAACCTAATCACTCATTCAAGTGCGATGGACTTTTAACCTTTTTGGCCCCTGCATTGATGTAATCAATGACATATTTGTGATGTGGCGAACTATTGTTGATGAAAAACGATTGTGGTGGTAGCTCCAATTTTTGATCTATTACAGGAATGACCAGTTTACCACCAATATGTAAATGTGTTCTATCAAATCAACATTATTTTTTTCGGTATAAACATAGGTCTAGGAATCACTATTTATATTACATGGGGAGCGCTGCTCAGATGGAGGCAGTCATGTTTCTTTAGCTATGGAAAGCGAAGGAGGAAAACCTTCGCCAATGTAATTCAGATCAGATTTTGGATGAAGGTTTGGGTCTTGTGTGCAACCAAGCGAGTTTATGGTCTGTATGTCAATCACAAATAAAATCTGGAAAACAAGAGAAAATAGTAGGTTTGTATTCCAATCATAAATTAAAGGAGACATAAGGGGGGGGGGGGGGGGGGGCAACACACAAAGATTGATTTGGGAGTTAGGATGACTTGTTATTCTACGCATTTGAGTTCACCCACGAAAGATAAAAAAAATTTCAGGAAAGACATCACGACACAAATAAAATGTACCTTTGAAAGAACAGCCAAAAAGAGCAGCTATGGATTCCTTGTATCACGGAAGGCCCACTGCATGCGCCGTGTTGTTGCTTGTTGTTAATCCTTGTTTGCCTGCATTCTACTTGTCTTTGCATTTAGAAAAGTGTGGAAGTGTTGGATTTTTGCCATGGAGTCTGTGCTGTGATGCGCTTGTGTCATTTGTCATGTGTCGGTGCCGATGGATTTCCTACCTCCAGATGTTGGCCTCTTTATATGTCCACAGGGGTAACTAACCAGTGTTGACATATTTCGTCAAGTAGATTTCGCCCTATTGTACACTGAAACTAATGGTGAATTGTATTTGTATTCACTTGCTCGCTTGGAATTTGCTTCCAACGTATGGTCTCTCTGAGACACCGTAGTACACGTGCTGCATTCATGTAACACCAGTAAACATCAATTCTTAACTCTACGCAATGCAGCTTTAAAATAGCAAAATACTTGCTCATAATATATTCCACCATTTTTGCTAATCATTTTTTCTGTGTTGGCTTGGTGGGAGAAATTTTAGCATGTCTGCCAGATAATGCGGAAATTGTGGTTTCGATTCCAGTTATGGCCTTCCTGTGTGGTGTTTGTATGTTCTCACTATGCCTGTGTAGATTTTCTTTGGGTCGTTCGGTTTCCTCCCACATTCTATGGATTGTGTGCCCTGTGATTCACTGGCAATGAGTTCAGGGTGTGCCCCACTTGCTGTCCAAAGACAGCTTGGATAGGCACCAGCAAGCCTGGAACAAGCTGTTAAGAAAATGGATGGATGGAATTTTCAATGTACTGTATGTATAAAACACAGCTGTCAAACTCCAGTCTTCAAGTGCCCGTATTATGCTGCTTTTTTTTTCTCTGTTTCTTGCTCCACCACACCTGAGTCAAATGACTAGGATCATTTTCAAGCTCTTGTCGAGCTTGTTAATGAGCTGATAGTTTGAATGAGGTGTGTTGGAGAAAGAAATATCGAAAACATGCAGCACACTTGACATCAAGAACTCGAGTTTGATATCTATGGCCACTCATTCCTAACACAACAACTCAAAACTGCTGAAGAATGCAACTATAAAAGCATTCGTTTTTGTTTTGTTTTTTACGGTTTTTTTTACATTGTTCTAAAAAAACAAAAGACAAAATAAAAAAAGAAAATAATAAAAAAACAACTCACTCAAAATTAGATTATTAATGTCTAATGTTTTTCTGGCAAATCATTCCAAAGTCATACTCGGCCTACGTGCCGGCACGATGGAAGACCTGTCATCAACTTGTTAGTATGTCTGCCTCACAGTTCATAGGTCCCGGGTTCAATTCCAGCTTGCCCCGGCCTTCTTGTGTGGAGTTTGCATGTTCTTTCCCGTGCTCGGATGGGTCTTCTCTGGGCACTCCTACCATATTCCAAAAACATGCATGTAAGATGAATAGGATCCTCCAAATTTCCCTTAGGTGTGATTGTGAGTGTTAATGGTTGTTTCTAGGTGCCCTACGATTGACTGGCAACCAGTCCAGGGTGCCCCCTGATTTCTGCCTCAAGGCGGCTGGGGTAGGCACCAGCAAGCAAAATGGATGGAGATTAGACCTACTCACGTTGTATAGGATAACATAAGACCCAGTGCAAGCACAACTTAATGCCCTGTATATAAGAAAAGCCTTGCTATTTTTAGTTCTTGCTGCTTACCGGCACGAAGCACATTGATTGGCTGAAAGTGGTCATGATTTTCATCGGGCCATCTTGCATGCCATCGCTAGCTGTTGCTGGCACTTAATCCCACAGTTTTTATGAGTCTTTCATGATTTAATCACTTAAAAAGGAATACAGCACTGTACTATGACCAATGGTCACATGTGGGTCTGTCAGGAGTCAGGTTAGGGTTAGGTGGCCAAAGCATGAGGCGCTATAGATTCCCTCATGACCCCAAGAGATGGGCAGAGAAAGTGTTTCCCGATGAAAGCTGGAAACCACATGACAAATATTATCTTTGTCATGTAAGTTTGTTGTCGTGTACATCTTTGTCATTAACAATGAATTAAAATTGAGACATAAGCCACATAGTAGGAATGAGTTAAGCGATAGTTTGACTCCTTTTGAATATGGTGCTGACGCAACTTAATCCATTTAAGCCCACATTTTTCCTGGAAGTGAAAACATCCAAATCATATGCCATTGGTAACCCTTTGAAATAATCAAGAACTTAAAAGAAAAAAAAAGTGAAATATTTGATGAAAAAGTGTGTTTTATGACCTGTCACAACAATATAATTACTCATTGTGCGAACACACCAAACCAATTTGAGTAAGTTAAAATGCGTATATCATCTTAAACATAATAAGTACGAAAAATCTTTGTTCTATGTTTATTTTAACATACTTTAATAACCTTTTGTTTGTCACCGTGCAACCAGAAAAGTAAACAGCTCTGGTCCATGTGACAATATTTTCTAAACATGTGACATTGCACACATTTCATCTACACATTATAGCACTTCAGTACTTCATGAAAAATGATTGAAAAATCATTTATAGAGCCTCATGAATAGAATTTTATGAGAGTGCGTCACATCGACTTGGGCGGGAGGAGCTGGGCTTATATGATTAAAGTACAAAAACTAACAAGGTAGTTCTGTCAAATGATACGATATAGCAATAATAATGATACTGTAATATTAAAATTACTTCCCATACGTTGTTTCCAAAGAAGTCTACCTTCCCCCGCCCAAGTCCGTGTTGACGCACTCTCGTTTACTCGTTCAACAAGCAATCTCATTGGATACCAAGCTGTCAATCAATGTGCTTTTACAAGCTCTGATTGGCTATCTTTGTGGCACAAACGTAGTAACGTGTGAGCAGAACTGGGCACACGCAGAGGACGACTCGAGCGAGCGAGAGCGCAATGTTGAGCGAATGCGATGTTGAGCGAGGGAGGGAGGAGTATTGCGAGCGAGAGGGGGCTATCGCAAGTGAGCAAAAAGCAATTTTGAGCGAGGAACCCCTTTTCAATATTTTTTTCTGCTCTCAAAATCTGTTTTCGCTCGCTCAGTTTTATTTTTTACGCTCATTTTTTTTGCGGGCTCGCTATTGTGGTACAAATATAACACCATAGTCGTCCACCGTTTCAACTAATTTAAAGTAAATGTATTGCATTTGTTCTGTACAAAAAAGTTATCGAGTTATCCTACATTAACGAAAATTCTGTCAAATTGAGAACATCAAAAATTTAGATACAGTACCTGAAATAACTTTTTGACGCTAATGCCTAAAAGATTGTTTCCCCAAATTATGTTGGCCTTTGCGATCTTATAAATACACTCTAAATGCTACAATGAACTACAACATTTTTTTCATACATAAAGCAAGGCGACATCATTATTGGTAGACACAGTGTTGATGACCGGAACGATAAGATTAGTTTTATTTTGGCGGGGAGCATAAAACGGAAGTTTTAATGTTGTCTTCTGTTAACTTGACATACTTCCTGTTTCAGTCGAGAACAAGCAACACCACCAAAATGGCGAAGATCGCCAAAACACACGATGGTAAAATGTTTTAAAAATATACCGAATTTGTTTTCCGATTTCTATTTAGATGTACAGATGTTTTGTTTTTGTTGAATAATCATGGTAATATTGCATCTAAATTTACGTTATTTCGAATTAAAACGAGTCAAGCAACGGGCTGCGGTACGACGCAACGCGGTCGGTTTTAGATAATGGCGCTGGTTGTTGTCTTGTTAGCATGTTAGCCCACAGCCCGTATACATCTTAGCGCGTGTTGTCTACGCTTTGATCTGCGTCATTTAAAAAGAATATATTTTAATTCGACCTGTGTAAGTTTAAGCAAAACGTCTAGTCGATATATCGAATCGTCAAATACAGTTATTAATATCGAGGCAAACGCAGTCGTGCTGCAGTTAACGCAGCATGCTTAAATCCCGTACCCCGTGATTTCTGCGTATATGCGTATATGGTATTTGAGCCCACAGTTTCTCGCCAGTTTTTCTAAACTGTATGTTATTTATTTTATGTAGATATCGAAGCTCAGATCCTGGAGATACAAGGGATGAAAGCCAATCTGGTGGAGGAAGGAAATGAGCAGGGAGTCGGCCTTGTTTCCACGGGGTTTTTCGACCAGGAAATCTATGGAGGAAGCGACAGCCGTTTTGCCGGCTATGTCACTTCCATTGCTGCCAACGAACAGGAAGACGTAAGATTACCCCCCCCCCCCCCCCCAACTTTGTACTTTTTACGTTATTGTTAATTATGTGTATTATGGTTGTCAAGCTGTTAACTACATCGTTCAATGATGTGCTGTTTTTGTCTTCCACTCATAGTCTAGTATAAGGGTGCTTGTTGTCACTCTGTGTTTACGCTTATATTTATCTCTCCTCCAGGATGATGAAGAGGAAACTGCAACAAGTTTGTTGGGTCAGAAGAAGCAAGGGTACCACGCGCCAGTGGCCATTCTCAATGCCATTCCTCAGTCCGATGAACAAGTATGTGATTACTTATGAGCATGTACATACACTATGAGAACACATTCAGTAGTTGGTTGGACTGGGATTTGATTTATCTATATTACCAAAATCGACTCCATTCACAAGAGCTTGATTCGGTTCACAATTCACTTTGTTTTTAAATTCAGTTAACGGTTTAATGCTTTACAAATTTTACTTTTTGGTATAAGATATTCTCAGAAGGACTGCTGCAAATAGTAGAAACTTGTTCTTTAGTGGCACATTATTAACTTATGAATATTTACTTGAAGAATTGAACCCGATAATGAACTCGATCTGATCAAAATAATAGTTTGAATCAATTCAAATCAAATGGCAGTGTGTGTAAGTAAAGTGACAATAATGAATCTGAACCACCCATAGGCTGATACATAAATCCCAATGCCAACGTCACTAATCTAGTAACAGAAAAAATAGAAAAGTGTTGTCTCTTGTACAAATGTGTTTGCACTGTTTTAATCAATCAATCAAATTTTATTGGTATAGCCCTAAATCACCGATGGGTTGTTGTGTTCTGTAGCGTGTCGTCACGAGACAAAAAACAAATACATATGAAAAAAAACATTATATATATATATATATATATATATAATCATGTGTGTGTGACTAGATACAAATTCCATGAGACTTGAGATTGAGTGCACGAGAATGAGATGGCGAGATTTTTGCAAAATTTTCAAAATAAAAAAACATTCTGCTAATATAAATTTTCCAATTCCAAAATAATGTATTTTTTATTGAGCAGGCTGCATTTAACAATTACATTTACATTGCAGTATTAAAGTAGCTTTAGTTAGCAGAGAATTAGAATTGTTGTTGGTATATCAGAGATGAAAAACTCATGTTTCCTATATTTTGATTTACAGTATGATCCATTTGCGGAGCATCGTCCACAGAAGATTGCGGAACGAGAGGACGAGTACAAAGCTCGACGCATGCAGATGATTATCTCGCCAGAGCGCCTCGACCCTTTTGCAGATGGTAAATTTGACCTTCTTTCTACCCCCGTTATGTCACGGTCCCCTTTTTTATTTATTTTTTTATTAATTATGCCTTTGCCTTTTGATGGTTCTTTCTGTTTACCACCAAGCGTGGTAGCTGTTCAACCCTTCGACTACAATGCAGTTGCTTGCTTCCCAGACGCTATGCCTTCCTTGTGGTCAATCCTTTGTTGTTGTTTTGTTTTTCTAAAATGCAATAATTCTGTATACCTCCAGCTCTTTTTTTTTTTTCTTTTCTTTTTTTTTTAAATTAAGGTTAGGGGATTATGAAACTTCGTTTTTGAGGGTGGGTGGAACAGCTAATAGGATTACCATGCTTTTGAGTGGGAGAGGTGGTTAGGTGCTAGAATGGCAAAATCAAATAATTGGCCAAAAAAAAACATGGGTAGCAGATGGGTTGTGTGTGTGAGTCGAAGGGTTAACAATCCTGTACGACCGCCAAGCTAAATCATACAATATGTAAAGTGCAACAACCTGTGAAGTTTAGCCAACCCAATAATTGGCCTGTCTCGTGCCCAGCTATACTGGGCGCAGTAACTGAATTGCCCCTGTTCAGTAAGAGGATATAGTCTTTAGGTTTGAACAGTCTCTATAGAGAATACACATGACTGTTTATGCCCCAAACCCAACATTTGATGTTGTTAAGTCTTAAGGAAAGAGCATAGTAAGATGTTCTTATTAACCTTTATTAAATGCATCACTGTATTTGGCCACTAGAGGTGGGCATAATGTAAATTTAAATGAAGGGGAAATGAACAAATCTTTTCTATTGTTAATTTGTGATGGCCGAAATTGCTAATGTATGTATAGAAAGTCTTTCACATGTCAGTTATCGCATGCTCTCATTAGTGGCTGTGAGTGTGATTATTTATTAAAATGCAAATATATACCATACAAACATAATGCCAGAATAGACGAATGTTAATAAATGTGGCCTAGAATGGGCTTCCAGATAGATCCCCGTACTGTAAACATTGGTACACAAAGTATTGTGGCAAGGTGTTATGGAAAATAATTCACAATTCAGTTACAACTAGCAATTACAGTTACAGTTTACTTATTTTTTAATTATTAATTAAACTAATTTAATTAAATTTAATTTTAGTTATTTAATTATTTAATTAAAATTAATTAAATTAATTAATTATTAATTTTAATTTTTAATTATTTTTTAATTTTTAATTCTAATTATTATTTTTCTCAGAGCGTATTTAGGTGTTGGTTTGACAAGACAATTTGGAGAAATCAACAATGCGCTTGCACCAACCCAGTGCACTTCATTTTGACTCGATATTGTCAAAATATATCAGCCATCAATTCCACAAATTCAGTATAATACTTAATATATGCCCATCCCTAGTAGCAACACATGAGCCAAAATCCATTGCCTTTCAACAACCTCAATCACGTTTAACAAAGCGACTTGAATCTTTAGCATCACCGGTATCATTAGAGTATGGCTTATTATGAGCCTGCATGTAGTCAGAGCAAAGAGAGCTCTGTGTACAAACATTGTTGTTGTAAAAAATATATTTTTATTTTACAAAGCTCTCTGTAAAATAGAAATATGTTCTCAAAGCAAATTGTGTGCCGCCATACCACAGGCCCATACTAACTGTCCTTAATTTCTCTCCTACAGCAGTACTGCTTTGCCAGTCCTGTACTGCACTCTGTTAAGGGCGCAGCAACTCATCCTGTGTAGGTTATGGGGGACACAGAGAGAACTGTGCACTTGTCAGTTTTGGTCAGGGTCCACTTGCTCCTAGTCGCTGAACCCAGCAGGAGCTTTTCGTGATTCTTTCAAAAGACCCTCAAGATTTTTTCCATTGCCTATTCAGTAAACTATAGTATTTCACTTACTATCTATCTTTTTTTTTTTTTTTAGTTAAAAAGGAAGTTCAAATAAAATTTTACTAGTATGAATATGGCACTCACAGTTGACTTCATTTTAAGGCAAATTTAATGTAAGCGTTAGATCAGATTTTTTTGTTGTTGTCCCCCAAGAAGATATTTTTTCCCCCCTCTTGAATATCAAAAATCAGTGTAAAACAGGTGGTATACTGTTGTGTGTGAGTTCAAACCCTTTTCCAAAGTGTTACTAATGGTAAAGAGAAATTTTCTAGGCTGCTTTTCTGCTGGTTGAAGTCTGACTGCAGAAGGACCCTTGGCACTCAAAGTGTACGTATTCTGAAGAGCACAGCCCAGGACCCCTGTGCATCAGTGATGGCTATATCTACTTAAAAGAAAGCACCACAAACTTAAACTGCTCTCCATGTATCTGCTTGTTTTTTCTTATGATGCTATGTCAATGTAAGTGAGGACAAACGTATATTTCAGTGTAACTCAGTAGGATATTCTGTGATTTCACTGTTTTTAAAAACAGGTACATACATTTGAATAAAAAGAGTCAGGGTTAGCTGACTGTTTGTGCTTGGTGTAAAAAGTATAAGAGGATGTCGATAGCGTGTACTAATGAAGATCCTTTGTTCTTGTTCGTGCTCTTTCGCGCAGGAGGCAAAACACCAGACCCTAAGCTCCAGGTCAGGTCTTATGTGGACGTCATGAGAGAGCAGAACCTGTCCAAGGAAGAGGTATGGAGAAGAAATCCGCAATTTGTCAATACCATGTTAGTTTTACTATTTAACCTAATGTGTATCTTTGTGTTTGTAGCGAGAGATTCGTCTGCAGCTTGCAGAGAAGGCCAAATCAGGTGACCTCAAAGCTGTCAATGGGTCCGCTGCCAGTCAAGCTGCTGCTGCTGCCGCCGCCGCCGCTGCTGCTGCTAAACGCAAGCGCCGCTGGGACCAAACTGCTGACCAAACTCCTACAAATTCTACCCCCAAAAAGATGTCCAGCTGGGACCAGGCTGACGCCAATGCAGAGGTGCGTTTTGCCATACGAAGTTGCTTCAAACGTCACGTTAATTAGGGGTGGAAAACTTTGGCCATTTCACGATTCGATTCCGATTTTGGGGTCTCTGATTCGAATCAGAATTGATTTTCAATTCTTAACGATTTTTGATTCAAAATGATTCGATTCTATTAATTCAAACGATTCCTGCTTCGATCTATAGCTGTACAAAGAATCATCATACTAGCGAAGTGAAACTGTCCTGTAGCTAGCTGAGACAAGTATAAGCTTAGTCCGAGCAAGACAGCAAGCTAAACTCTTAAGTGACGCAAGACGTTCTTATAGTACTTTGTAGCTTTGAGGGCACATCTTTGCATTAACATTAGCAGTGAAAGTAAAAATGAAGAAGCTAACTCAAATCACCCATGTTTTTTGACAGCGCACATTCACACCGCACGTATAAAAGAGAAACCTAAATTAGCTGACAGTTCGACAGCAATTACCTTAAACTAACATCAAATGTCACTTTAGCTTTAAAATTTTACCTTATCAGTTAAACAACATTATACATACAGGCGTTTCCCCAGTAGGTGTTTAATACGTGTTTTTCTGCGCAAGGATTTCCCTCTTCCCCAAGTGTAACTCACGCACTTGTGAGCTCACCCCACTTCCTGTTTACACGGCTTGCCGAAAAATAAAAGCATAGCTTAAGAACAAGAATCGGCTAGAACAAATTAACTGAAAATTACCTGAAAGGCAGAACAGAAACATTTACGCTCGTGGCCTCGTCAAAGCGAGAAGACTGCTTTTAAGCAGCGTAAGCTTGACAAGCTTGAACGGGCTGTCTGGTGACGTCATGGCACAGTGTGTAAAACAGAGGCCGACAGGTAGTGTGTCTTTTTTTTTTTTTTTTTTTTTTAATATCAATTCAATGACCTTTTATATCGATTTAGATCGTTGGAAATGAGAATCATAATTCTGATGATTTTTTTTATTTTTTATTTTTTTGGGGGGGGCACACCCCTATTATCAATGTATTTATGCTTTAAAGACTCCTGGACACACGCCGGCGCACACACCTTCAAACAGCCGATGGGACGAAACCCCTGGACGGCCCAAAGGCAGCGAGACCCCCGGGGCCACACCCAGCTCACGAATGTGGGACCCAACACCTAGCCACACGCCAGCTGGTGCGGCCACACCAGGCAGAGACACGCCTGGTCATGCAACACCTGGCCACGGCGGAGCTACTGGAAGTGTCCGGAAGAACCGATGGGACGAAACACCAAAGACTGAGCGTGAAACACCAGGACACGGGAGCGGCTGGGCTGAAACCCCACGTACAGACAGGGGGGATGAATCTGTGGGGGAGACTCCCACACCAGGGGCCAGCAAGCGAAAATCTCGCTGGGATGAAACACCTGCAAGTCAGATGGGCTCTTCAACACCGCTGTTGACTCCTGGAAAGACCCCTATTGGAACCCCTGCCATGAACATGGCTACCCCAACACCGGGTAAAAAAGCCTTGTTTTCTAAATGTCTTAGTTTTCACTAATTTATGTGTGTAATATGGATAAGATAATGATGCCTCTTTTACACAAAATTGTCACACAAAACCCGGCAATGGTGAAACTTATCTATGTACACTCCCATGAAGCAACATTGTATCTTGCATTGAGATGGTTTGGTGATGTCTGTGATTAATACATACGGTGTCTTAGTTTGTCTTTGTAAATGTCTTAGTTTTCACTAATTTGTGTGTGTAGTATGGATAAGATAATGATGCCTCTTTTACACAAAATTGTCACACAAAACCCTGCAATGGTGAAACTTATCTATGTACACTCCCATGAAGCAACATTGTATCTTGCATTGAGATGGTTTGGTGATGTCTGTGATTAATACATACGGTCTGATTGGGCAGGCGAAAATAGTGTTAATTCACCCCCTTGTGTTGTAATTACAGGTCACCTGATGAGCATGACTCCAGAGCAGCTGCAGGCATGGAGGTGGGAGCGGGAGATCGATGAGAGAAACCGGCCTCTCACAGATGACGAGCTTGACGCCATGTTCCCTGAAGGATACAAGGTCTGTGCAACATTATGTTGCACACACTACCATGCTATTGTGTTTTAATTTGAACGTACGCTTATTGATTTAGCTTATTGATACTCAAATTTTAAATAATTTAGCCTCTGGGATAGTCTACTGCTAAAGCTCTTTTTTCATTCCTGATGCTTTTCTCCTTTCCGTGCAGGTGTTGCCTCCACCAGCTGGCTACGTGCCAATCCGCACACCTGCCCGCAAGCTTTCTGCAACGCCTACTCCCATTGGTGGCATGACGGGCTTCCACATGCAAGTGGAGGACCGCACGACCAAACAGATGAATGACCAACCCTCTGGAAACCTGCCCTTCCTCAAACCTGATGACATACAGTACTTTGACAAACTGCTGGTGAGAACTGCACCACACACACGGAAAGTGTAACCCAGCTATCTGGGCTGTCTTATAATTTAAACATTTCCCAATGTTTTAGGTTGAAGTGGATGAGTCCACGTTGAGCCCCGAAGAACAGAAAGAAAGAAAGATAATGAAGCTGCTGTTGAAGATTAAAAACGGAACTCCACCAATGAGGAAGGTTGGTGTTAATTTCATCCCTTTTAAACCATAAATGTACAAGAAAACAATGCTTTTATTCTACAGCCACTTCCAAAGCTGATCATAAACCATTCTGTAATGCTGGTTGACTTACAAGTTTGTCAAATTTCAAAATGAGAAAATATTCATTGTTTCACATAAATGTACCAAAAGCTCATTCCCGAGTCACTAAATATTTGAATACCATTACAAAACCATCTTACTACATTAGCCTCGAAAACTAAATGTCAAGTCAAAATTTATTCATGTAGCCCTCAATCACAGCACTCTCAAAGAATTTCACAAGTGAAAGAGGCTTCACAGAACATCACTTTCACAACAGCATCCCCTGAACGAAACTCCCAGCCAATAAATGACCTGTAAATGGCTTGAGTTTATCGACATATACTGTCATTTGAGCCTGTCAATTTTTCTGTTCCAGGCGGCCCTGCGTCAGATCACAGACAAAGCTCGTGAGTTTGGAGCAGGACCTTTGTTCAACCAGATCCTACCACTGCTCATGTCCCCCACACTTGAGGACCAGGAACGCCACTTGCTGGTCAAAGTCATTGACCGTATTCTCTACAAACTTGATGACCTTGTTCGACCCTATGTACACAAGGTAGCCTCTCCACCTCTCAAGTACTCTTCCCATTGAATTGGATTTCCAAATGTTCTTAACTTTTTATTTTTGTGCCAAGATCCTCGTGGTGATTGAGCCTCTGCTAATTGATGAAGACTACTATGCCAGAGTTGAAGGCAGGGAGATTATTTCGAACTTGGCAAAGGTAACGTGGAACACTTTTTTTTTAATGTTTCTACATCTTTTACGAACCATTTTTTTTTTTTAGTTTGACCTGTCAGTGATCAGATCAGGGCTGGTTGTTTGCTCAATTGACACCGGCACGATATCTAGCTGACCTGACTTGCCAGTTCTCATCCTAAACCTGTTGGACACAATCAAGCTTTCTGAAAATACATGCTGAGATCCTTATGGAACTGTGTTGATGAGCCTAAATCAGACGTGGTCTTGTGAATGTTAGTCTTATTTAAAAAAAAAAAACAAAGAAAGAAAAAGAAATGGGGAAAATTGCTACTTTTATGGACAGAACCCCTTAAGACTTGTTCAGAAATTACTTTCTTCAGGCCACTGATAAAATTACTAATATTAAAGATCTGTGGAAAAGGTGCTTTCCATTGACAACCTGAATTTCTCTTGATTGCACAACCTATGTTCCCAGGCGGCTGGCTTGGCAACCATGATCTCCACGATGCGTCCCGATATCGACAACATGGATGAGTATGTGAGAAACACCACCGCCAGGGCATTTGCTGTGGTGGCATCTGCCCTTGGCATCCCCTCCCTGCTGCCCTTCCTCAAAGCTGTGTGTAAAAGCAAGAAATCGTGGCAAGCCCGGCACACAGGCATCAAGATTGTGCAGCAGATAGCCATCCTCATGGGCTGTGCCATCCTGCCTCACCTGCGCAGCTTGGTGGAGATCATTGAGCACGGTCGGTAGCATTCATGAGCAAGATTAGCTACAAGCAATACCCATCACGATATTTTTACTCTTTATTAACTGATGAAATGCTCTGGGTGTGGTTTGCAGGTCTGGTGGATGAACAGCAGAAGGTGAGAACCATCAGCGCCTTGGCCATTGCTGCATTAGCTGAAGCTGCTACACCCTATGGCATCGAATCCTTTGACTCGGTGCTCAAGCCTCTCTGGAAGGGCATCAGACAACACAGAGGAAAGGTGAGTAAACGGGCATTGGCACGCTAAATATTCTGTTTTATTTTTTTATGCAAATGCAAGCTCAGACCCCAGTCGAAGCCTGAATGTGAATGTAGTGAGGATGAGTTCTTGCTATAGCATCTATTTAGAGTTTTTGTTAATAGCGGAGGACAGAATAATGGTCAAAAATACTTCTCGGGCTGCGCTAGACCACCACCACTTATTAACTATTAAAGCTGAGTGAATTTACTTTGAATTAATTGTTGTCATCCATTTTTGATAACAGGGTTTAGCTGCCTTCCTCAAAGCTATTGGTTACCTGATCCCTCTGATGGATGCAGAGTACGCCAACTACTACACACGAGAGGTGATGCTGATCCTCATCAGAGAGTTCCAGTCACCTGACGAGGAAATGAAAAAGATTGTGCTTAAGGTAAGACATAAGAGTCTTATGAATGTTTAAGACTATAATGCGACTCATTCTCGCCTGTTCTACCTGTGCGTGGTTGAATCAGGGCTAGTAGTTCGCTAGATTAACTCCCAACAAGAGAACTAGCAAAGCTGACACGTGTCCTCTTTGTTCTCACCCTGCAACCCGTTGGGGACAAACTCAACTTTTGCCAACGTTTTTACTGTTCTGATCAGTTTATCTGTCCCGTCTTGTAGGTGGTGAAGCAGTGCTGTGGCACTGATGGTGTGGAGGCCAACTACATCAAGACTGAGATCTTGCCTCCTTTCTTCAAACACTTCTGGCAGCACAGAATGGCTTTGGACAGACGTAACTACAGACAGGTTAGCACTCACATAAATTTTAAGTCGTATTAAAACCACGTTTTCACTAACATGGCTTCGGTAAGAATCTTTTCGGTCTTTTCACACCGCACTTGTTATAAGTGTTCACATGGTGTAGTGCACAAGGACGGAAGCGCCCCAATTGAGACTCCCTTATTTCTATCTAATTTCATTTGTGAACTAGTTTCATGAAGATTTGTATTTTTGTGTTTTTGATGTGTCTTAAACGCCATTGCCGTGCCAGTTTGGAACACCAAATTCATGATTACTTCTTATATTTTCCCAGTACTAGTTACAATATATGTCTAATAAAGTAGAACAGTAATCACTTGTTTTCCGCGGTTAATGGAGACCAAAACCCCCTTTGCGAATAGTGAAAAACCACAAAGTTGCGTCATGGCTCCCGGTGTGACATTGACCAATGAGGGAAGGAGCCAATCACGTGTCTTGTAGGAGTACCCATGAGTTTATTGACAGATTGCCAGGCCAGTCTTGTTCATGAAGCTCACATGCAGAGTGTCACCTTGACAATTCGCAGCAGAAGAGGAAAGAGGAGGAGGAGGAATACAAAAAGAGTTTGGAAAGCTATTGCCAAGACTGCTTTTGTAATAAATTGGAATTTCAAGTGTAAACTGTTCTTGTTCTCATGTTTGGTCAGCTACAGGCTTCACTTTAGTTGGACGCCCAAGCGCCGTAGGAGGGCAAATGTGTCTCTCTGTGATCCTCACTACAGCCAAGGACTAGAAATGGGAAGGGATAACAGTACATTTAATGTATGAGTTTTAATAATTTAAAATTGAACTAAATATGTGTACTGCAGTAGTTCGACATCCGAGGAATGCCTGTGCCATGTGTATTTCCAGTTAACTCGTCTATCTGGCATGCAGGGAACCTTCACATCGTGCCTCTCTGCAATATATAGCTTTTTCTTTTTTTTTCTTGAAAAAAAAAATCCGTAATGCACTGAGGGTGCAATACATGATGCAGGATGTAGCAAGGGATCACTGTATTTTAAAATCACTGCCAATCTCTCTTCTGTTGGGTGTCTCTTCTGTGGTTGCTGTGACGCTGTTCTGAAATGAACGTCCCTAAATAGAAAATTTTTCTATTTGAGGGAGTGTAGCAATAAAACCATGTTGTGTGAAGCGATGCAACATTCTGTCCGTCCGTCCTCAACTCTCATACACAATGACCTAGTTTGACTTTGCTAAATGCAGTCTGGTAATTATTCACCAAAATAACGAATACAGTCTGGGCTGAACAAGTAACAGTTACAGTAACAATATTAAATGAGTCTTTGCAGTAAAACTGAACTTAGCTGGGCTTTGGGATGAGCCCTTGCCCAAAACCTATAAGAAGTTGTAATCTCAAATAGATGTCACAAGATGGTACGAAAGCATTTAAGAGCGGCAATTAAAATAAAATACGTCCCCCCAACTTAATTGTTCACTGTATCTCAACTTTCTAATCCAAAAACTAATTTACGTCTTGCACCCAATGCAGTTGGTTGACACCACAGTGGAGCTGGCCAACAAAGTGGGAGCCGCAGAAATCATCTCTCGTATTGTGGATGACCTTAAAGATGAGGCAGAGCAGTACCGTAAAATGGTGATGGAGACAATTGAGAAGATTATGGGCAACCTTGGTGCTGCTGACATCGACCACAAGCTGGAGGAGCAGTTGATTGACGGCATCCTCTACGCCTTCCAGGAACAGACCACAGAGGTGAGTGTAACAGAGATGTAACATTTACTGGCACATATACATTTCAATCTTCTTACGGAATCTTAATTCCTTTGCAGGATTCCGTGATGCTGAACGGCTTTGGCACGGTGGTGAACGCCCTCGGCAAGCGCGTCAAGCCTTACCTGCCTCAGATCTGCGGTACAGTTCTCTGGCGTCTTAACAACAAGTCGGCCAAAGTGCGTCAGCAGGCTGCTGACCTCATCTCACGTACTGCTGTGGTCATGAAGACATGCCAGGAGGTATGTTGAAAACCTTGTAAATATTTTGTTGGCGTCACAAAGAATAATTACACATATTTGTATATCTGCATCTGCAGGAGAAGCTGATGGGTCACTTGGGTGTGGTGCTGTATGAATACCTTGGAGAAGAATACCCTGAAGTACTGGGCAGCATCCTGGGAGCGCTGAAGGCCATTGTGAATGTTATTGGTATGGGACCACATTGCTTGTATTTAAAAAAAAAAAAAACGAAGAAAAAAAAAAACTTGTGACCACATCTCCTTTCTCGTTTGTCCTAAATTTGTTCTATCCATGTACAAAAAATGAAATGTTTTCCACCCACTTTGCAGGTATGCACAAGATGACTCCCCCCATCAAAGACCTGCTCCCTCGTTTGACTCCTATTTTGAAGAACAGACATGAGAAAGTGCAGGAGAATTGCATAGACTTGGTGGGCAGAATCGCAGACAGGTTAGCATTCTTTACTCCAAAAGTAAATGTGTTTTGCCCCTGACATTGTAGCACATTTCATCCTCTGATTAATTTATTTTTTCTGAATTGATTGCAGGGGTGCTGAGTATGTGTCAGCCAGAGAGTGGATGAGGATTTGTTTTGAGTTGCTTGAGCTTCTCAAGGCTCACAAAAAAGCCATTCGTAGAGCCACAGTCAACACGTTTGGCTACATAGCCAAGGCTATTGGGTGAGCGTCTACCAATACACTTCTGTCCAGAAGTAAAGTTTTAAAAACACGCACTTAAGAAAACAAAATTTCAAACAAACTTTGAATGCAATTGAACAGAAAAATGCGAGCATAAAATGTTTAGCAAATGACTTATGGTATTGATAGGAGCTATGAATGCCCTTAGTTGATTTGTGAAGACATGGAATCTGTGCGAAGGAGGGGCATCAGTCTTAAAGGTGGGATTATAATGGACTGTTGGTGGAATAGGGACCGATGTCACTTAAATGTAAGATTTTGATGACAAGAAAAAGTAAAATCATTTGCATGCTAAAAGTTTTTTTCGAACATGTACATAAATTCAAAAGATTCCTGCTCAGAAATCTTAAATCTGGAGCTAACCACACATATTCAGTGAACTTTCTCATCCGTTTGATCTGATTTTAATCTTTGACATTCTGTATATGATATCATTTGATTGACAAATTGACTAAATGTGTTGCCATCATCCCGTTTCACAGCCCACACGACGTCTTGGCCACTTTGCTCAATAACTTGAAAGTGCAAGAGCGTCAGAACCGCGTCTGTACCACGGTGGCCATTGCCATCGTGGCTGAGACGTGCTCTCCTTTCACCGTCCTGCCCGCACTCATGAACGAGTACCGCGTGCCCGAGCTCAACGTGCAGAATGGAGTGCTCAAGTCGCTGTCTTTCCTGTTCGAGTATATTGGCGAGATGGGCAAGGACTACATCTACGCTGTCACGCCGCTTCTGGAAGATGCACTCATGGACAGGTAACTCAATCGAACGAGGACAATTCAAAGCTCTGTGTAACCGTAACCCTGTCTTACTGTTTAGGTCATTTAACTTTGTGTTATATGATAGATTTTAGGTTTTCCTGCGTTAACTCGAGGCAAACCAAGTTGGACATGCCATTAATTTGTAATTTAGTCACATAATATTAAGTATAATGCAATATAACCTGCTCTGTTACAAGAATGGACTCGGACGCTGGTTCAGTCTGCTCGCTTCTTTTATTGAAAATAATGCAGTAACATCATCAGCTTACACAAGCTGCTTCAACTAACTTAGCTTCAACTAACACACTGGCTGATAACAGCCAACTGACGGCCTCTAGTCTAGCCTGTTCCATTACCATATTTACCTTAAGTAAGATTAGGTCAGAATTACGGCATCTCTTGTTCATAATTTGATGTAGACATTTTTTGGGAGTGTTCTTGGCCCCCCAAAAATATTACTTTGGAACATAGCTGTGTGCATGGATAATGAACAGTTTAAAGAGTTAACTTGTGGGATGTGCTTCTGTAGGGATTTGGTCCACAGGCAGACTGCCAGCGCCGTGGTCCAGCATATGTCCCTGGGTGTTTATGGTTTTGGTTGCGAGGACTCACTCAACCACTTGCTCAACTATGTGTGGCCCAACGTGTTTGAGACGTCGCCTCACGTCATCCAGGCTGTGATGGGCGCCCTGGAAGGCCTGAGGGTTGCCATTGGGCCCTGTCGCATGCTGCAGTATTGCTTACAGGTAAACCACTTGACATTACACTCAACCCCCAGTTTGAGAATTGTGTAAGAGGATTAAACATTTTTATTACGTGAAATTTCCGGAATATTCCGCTACTCTGGTTAATTTGTGAAAGGCACATGCTGACGAATGCTTGATCAATCTCTATGGCTGCCAATTTAGTGGGACGTCCATGTGAAGTGCTCATTTACTTTTCTACTGCGAACTAGTCTGGTCAAATTTAATTGATAAATCGCTTCATGCTCATGCCAAGTACACGATAACATATCAACCAATAGCTTATCAGGCAATTTTTAGATGACCAGCAAGATAAATCAAGCCTCCTGACCTGTGTTTTCAGGGTCTGTTTCACCCTGCACGGAAGGTGCGTGACGTGTACTGGAAAATTTACAACTCCATCTACATTGGCTCCCAGGATGCTCTCATCGCCCACTACCCGCAGGTGTATGACGACGAGAAGAACATGTACATCCGCTATGAGCTGGACTATGTCTTGTAAATACGCCCTCTTTCTCCTGCTTTTTTTGCTTTGGTTTGTTTTTGCTGCTTAGTGTTTTTTAGCTCCTCTGTTGTCTTTGAGGCTCACACTTGCAGTAAACTGAGCATTTAAAGTTGATTATTAAATCCAACAAAGAACGTTTTAGTCTGTTCGTATTCCTCTGATAAAACCCTCCTCTTATTTTTCCCTGTCTTGTGTCCAAAATGTTCGAAAGCAGTTGATCCTTGGAATTGTTTTAAATATTCGGTTATTCTGTTTGTATGAATAGATATTTGGATTGGCTACATTGCTGTACAACTTTCATGTTTCTCATCTCTGTTCTTACAATTAGAGTTTTATTTAACCAAATAAAAAGTTTCTGTACACTTGTTTGAACATGGACCTATACACTTGTTTGAACATGGACCTAAAAGGTATTCATTCATGAAGGAAAAGTCATGAGAACTCTAAAATATAATTAATTAGAAATCCGCTTCACTTTTAACCATCACAAGGCTTTATATTTCTTTCCCAAATGGGACATCAGGACATCTTAACTACCAAGTTCATACTGGTCAGACACAACAATCCACATGAATGAAGTCGAGCAATGAGGGCTCTGCGGGTGACCTCCAAGGATGATGTCATTGCTCACAAGCCACACATTCAAAAGTCTCTTTCAGGTCACAACTAAACTAATTTGTGAAGCGAAATCCCCATCCCTTTAAAGCTCAATAATACTGATACTGAATCCCTTATTTTAAAAGAAAATCTACCTAGTTTTTTTTAAAGAGCTACCTTTTTTTGTGCAAACTGGCAAATGCATAATGAACAGTCAAATATTAACATTGTACATAAAGGTTAAAACATGACCCTCCCCCATTGCCTACCCCTTTCTTCTGGTTCACTTTTACTGTGACCCACATTCCTCCTGCAGCGCGCGCACACTATCGGATTTTGCTCAAGTGAGGAGGAGGAGCACTTGTTTTCCATGCTGGAACTGCACAAGTGCTAGGATGGTGCACTGTGCTGTGCTCGCGTGAACTTCATGTTATCACATGTTTGAAACTTTTGATTTGCTTTGAGCCTCGTTTGTTTTTTAGCAAGTTGAAGCATGCTCAGGTACACAAACAGGCCACAAGATTAGGAACCGTATGCAAAATCTAAAGCTGTGAAAAATACTAGTGCTTGTTTTTGATTGACACAGTTAGCTGCCTCATATGACTGAATGTGAGCCAAAATTGTAGGAACAATTCTCCGAAAAATGCTATACACTATCGTCAACCAGCACTACACTCGTAGTATGCTTCAAATTTGAAATATAAGGTGTCTTCCGCGACACTAGAGGAGCATTTCATTATCACAGCAATTTGTGTGTACAGGTTTGAATGTTGAATTGCAAAAACAAACGGCCAGTTGTGGATACAAAGCATGAAGAGACATAGAGTCTCCTTACTAAGATCACCTACATACAAGCAAATCATTCTGATTGTATCACATACTTGAAAAGAAAATGCAAATTTAAAATACCCAGAATCTGTCAGTCAAGTGAAATAAAATCTACAAAAAAGGCCCTGAATAAAACAAATGCAATATCAAAAACATGATTGTCACAGTGTATGCCAGTGGTTTTACAGCTGCATCAGGTGTATTATTTCTTCTATGCAGGCGATTTAAAGCACACAGCAACTTTGGCCAAATAAAGTGAATGAAACATGTATAAACAAAGGTTGCTTGAGAAAAAGTTATATAGAAAATGGGTGGAACCTAATTGTTTTGGAAGTTTGTGTGGATGAGTTAACAATCTTTAGAATAAAAAGTTTCTCTGTATAAAATAATCCCCTATATTTTTTAAATACAGTACGTACTGCGTGCGTACGTACCACGGATGTGACCGATGGGCGAATGCAACGCGCAGGCAATCAGTTACAAACCTGCTATTATGTTCCCTTTCTCGCCGATTGAAGGCAGCAGTGAGAAAGTGTGTGTGTGCGCTTGTGTGATTGTGTGCGCGCACTGGGTTTGTTGATGCTGAGGGAGCCTCTTGTGCATCTCTAAGCAGAGGAAGCAAGAGACAGCCTCCAACTTCCTGCCCTATCCTTCCGCCCGCCCGCACGACTCGACTCGCTTGACCGCCTTGTACCTCCTGCACGCCAGGGAGGAACGAACTTCTCCGGGCACACAGTCCCGAACGCAGCACCCTCCATGTGGATTGTTCGCGGTTCCTTCCCGGTGGAGCGAACGAGCGTTTCGGCAAGAGCCGGCGCCAGGCCTCGGCGCTGGGTTTTACCGGGTTCCGCTTTTTCCCCATCACCGTCAACCCGGGAGACGCTTCGGTCGCGGAGAGGATAAGGAGGAGGCGGAGGAGGCGCAGGAACTGGCCTCGCAGCCGGCATCGCCCCGGGGTTGCGGCGCTGTCGCCGGGCGTGAATGAACCTCCGGAACCGAGGCAGAGATGGCTGTTCTCAAACTGGCCGACCAGGTAGAGCCGCTAGCCGTTGCTAGCTTTAGCATGCCCGCACCTAGTGAGCGCCGCTGTCCACTTTCACACGCGAACGCAACGCATTTCGAACCACATTTGTATTCCCGATAATTCGGCGCTTAGTAATTGCGGTGATAAAAACGACTAATATCACAAGTCAACCAGCATGCTGTAGGCGAATTTCAATAGGTTGCTAGGAAGTGGAGGCGTTCATGTCCTGGTTTTTCATTCACTTTGTTCATGAAGCGCATTAGAACCAAAAATCATCCCAAGTACAAACCAACGATAGGGACCTTTTCTTAAACCAGCTAACATTTTATTATTATGTCACCGAATATTCACAAATGAGACCTGAAATATTGTTTTGGTCTAAATACAGTATTCTTTAAAAACATTCAAAGTGTATTTTATCAATAAAGGGCGCACTGTTTATTATTGTGTGAGCTATTTAGTTATGCAAAGGCATTTTATTAAAATGCACAACGTATGCTTTCAAATATTCATTGGAAATTCTGCATGTATGATACGAAAAGACTACGGTCATTAAAATAATAGGTTAGGCCTATGCTAATATAAAGGCGAATGAGTTATGACTTCATATGAAAGGCAATGTATTTTACAAAAATTAAAGCCATCCTATTGATCAAAATGAGGGTTTTTATTTTTCCCAAATTGCAGCCTTACTGATTTGAAAATGGCAATTATGCAGTGATGTCGATTTGGATGTGAATAGGTATTCCCCCCACTTCGTTTTATCCGAAACACACATCACAAAAAATGTTTTGCATTGTCTCCCCTCCAACCTGGACAAAAGAGAAAAAAAAAATGACAAAGAGTGGAAACACATTTCTCAATGCACAATAGCGTCAGTGAGAATCCATGCACAATAAATGTTCAGAGATGTGTATGAGGTTTGTTTTCGCATAATCACATGATTCTCTCCTACACAAATAAGCACTTAAGCACCTTAAGATTTTCCCCAAAAAGAGTTTTAAATGTGATTTTGCACTGCGGAAAAACTATAAGGCTCCCAAAGATTGCAGAACAGGCTCTAGAAGAATCTTGGTCAAGAGTTTTAAATGTGATTTTGCACTGCGGAAAAACTATAAGGCCCCCAAAGATTGCAGAACAGGCTCTAGAAGAATCTTGGTCAAGTCTCTTTTAGGTATGTTAAATATCTGCTGACACAGTTATTTCCCCTGAAGCCAAGTGAGTATATCCCACTTGCATAAAAGAAACACACAACCCACAACCAGAGAATTGCTTATGCAACACACAGGCTTCTCTTTTGCCACCTTTAAGTATATATGTAGATACGTAGAATACACGCACATAAATCCAATGCCTACCTAATTAGCTTCAACTGCACCTTGTAATGGCATAAACAATATGGTTATCGTTGCACCTGCAGATGTTTTTTTCCGCATTATACTAGTGACAGTAATGTTTCTGATTAGTCTTCATCATGATGATGACATTTTGATGATTATTGGCCTGTAAATATAAGAAAATATAATTGAACAAGCATCATTTATTAAATTATATACAATAACCAATGGCTTCTCTGTATGAGCAGAAGTAGTTTTAGGTGAATAAAAAGAAAATAATGCAAAAAATATAATAAAAGATGAAAACTGATTTTAACAAATCCAAAAGTTAAAAATGGCCTATTCATATTACTAAAATAATTAGCCATACTGTACATACAAATGAATAGGAATATGACTTATTGTGCAGCTATAGCTCATGAAGAGGCCGCTGTTTGTCATTCCCAAAAGGCTTCAGACTCGTGTTTCCACTACAGTATAAATTCCTGACGTGGTGCAGCATCATCCTTCTGCAGCAGGGCAGGAATAACTTGTATTTTTTTTTCTTTCACTTAACCCCAAACTGTGGGACTTCCTGTTATTTTCAGACAACTTTGCGATGTCTGATAACGGGATTCCTCAGCTGAGGAGATTTTTCTGCTGTTGTTTTAGTGGCTAGACAGACATATTCCTTCAACTGCAATAAGACAATCTTTTCAAAAAAGTCAAGGTCAATAGTTGTTCCCAACATGCTCCCATTATTGGGAATATAGCAGGAAGCTCGGGAAGTCGTTGGCCCGGGAGCTGTGGAGAGATGCCAGCCAACAGAAGTGTGTTGTTGAGCTCGGGGGGAAGAGATGAGCCAGCTAGGCCGTTCCTTGGGCCTGTGAAGAAATGTGAAGAAGTCGCTGTGTTTTATGCTGCAAAATAGGGCACGCTGTGTGAGCTGCACAACCTTCCAATGTGCTTTTGATATGTTTATTTATTAAGACTTTTATGAGTTTGGGAAGCTAGCGTCTGTCTCAGTCTTGAGTAGTTTGGTTTGAGTTTGTTTGGAGTTCTTTTGTTCCCCCATTCAGCTGGATGGACTCCAATTAGGAGAAATACCAGAGAAAATGGGTGGATGGCTAGTTCCAATTGAGTGAAGTGTGAGACAATGTCACATGATGATTGTGATGGCAGTGGAGAAAGGCAGCGCATTGCGACGTAGATCAAGGTGAGAAGAAGAGGAAGTGATTTGTTGGTGCGTTTGAAAGCAGAAGTGAAACGCTCCTCCGTGCTTCCTCTCTGTCGCTTCTCAGAAGGCTTGATTGAGCAAACAGGAAGTTTGGCAGGAAGTAAAGTTTGACTGCATAACCATATTTGCTGCCTCCATCTCAGCAGTTAACAATCTTACTTTATCATGTTTTCAATTATTATGCAAATGATGTTTTTTTTATCAGATTTTCTATAAATAGTGCATGTAAATGAAACAGCATATATTTCAAGCCATCAATGGTTAATATAAATGGCACATTTAAGAGGGTATTCCGGCATCCTAGAAAGAAATTCAAGCTAAAGATGTAATATATTTTTAACTTGATCTCATAAGATCGTTTTGAAACAGCTTTTGATTTCACCTAATACACTCTCTCAATTCTGCAAATTCAATAAATGACTATTGTCACTTCTTTTCTGTCTACTATATAAGGAATCCCTTTTAACATGGCTGTGCAAAATATTTTGTAATAATGTATTGTTTTTACAAAAAGGTTTTTTTTAAATATAAAATTCTTTTATCATTGGGAAGTTTGTATAAATATTTAAAATGATTTTCTACATTGATTACTTAAATTATGTCTAATGTTATTCACATGCACTATAGATATGAGAAAGCATCATTTGTGTAATTGGGAAGATGGTGTAAATTTGTATTTGGAATTTCAATAATTGTTGGATATCGTTTTTATTGGAAATAGGCTAGATTTTGAAAAGGTTCAAAATGTTTATTGATGATTTGTGGATTTCAGTTCAAGTTATTTCCCGTATAGCTGGAGCAGTAGTTTGCTATATTGTTGTTTTTATTATGATTACTCACTTACCAACCCTACTACTCAAGATTTGTAAAATGTATATTCGAGATTCAAGAGTCCTATTGTAATAACACAATATGAATTTTTTATTCTGTTCACTTGCCCGAGCGGACTACATTCCATAATCAAGCAAATATTAAGGTAGGCAATAAAATAAAAAACAACAACAACAACAAAACTGTAGTCGAGCATCATGTAGAAATGTGTATTTTGAAGGGGTTTGTCAATAATAAATTTTACATCAGAATCGGGATTCTCATTTAGTTCGAGTAAAGATGGAAAGACAGTGCCAGATTCGGACTGCGGACTGAAGACCACTGATGGCTCTAACCCTCAATGACCATGTGGATTGCTAGCTACAAAGAAAAAAACAACATTCGTAAAACATTCAAACTGTCTTCTTTGGTGAATAGACAAAATCGATCTATATGCACTGCAGGATCTGAAGTGCGCAGGGAACGTCTGAAAATTTGAATGATGACTAGGAATAAACCTTCCGCAAAATCAAGCAAAGCTTTTATGTCCAAAAGAGACATTTTAATATGATCATGTAGAGCTCTTTGATGTGTGACTTATTAGTCACACACAATGGTGTTATTGTTTTTCCCCTCTGCCCCTTGCAATTTGCAGACGGTCCCAGCACACTTCTGCTTCTGCGACGTTCCAGAATGGGTGATGTCATGGCACAGTTAACTTCCGACGTAGTATGGTAGCGACAGGAAACAGATTGATTTCATTTGTAATATTGATTTAAGGACATATTATATCGATTTAAATCGTAGTAAATGAAAATCCAGATTCTGATGAAAATAGATTTCTTTGGAACACCCCTCATACTTTTGTTAATGCAATACACATTTTTAATTGGCCAATTCATTTAGAATAAGTACATAAAAATAGCTTTTTTTTTGTCTTTTAATGCTTGCAACAATAAACATATACACTTGGATAGGCACCAGCATGCCAGTGACCCTAGTGAGGATAAGCAGCTATAGGAAATTGATAGATGAATGGATGGATTACATGCGGAACATTTGACTGTTTTACACTTTTTGTCACTTGACCCAACATTATTTATTTAACATTACAAAAGAGAAAAAATGGCCAGAGTGGGCAATTGTTTAAATGTATTTATTCTTTGGTCGATTTTTTTTCTCTTGTATTTACAGGCTGTATATTTAAAAAAAAGAAAATTAAAAAAAGAAGTGATATTGACATAAAAATACAGAGGAAAAGCACAGGCACTGTTTGACTTGCAAGTTGATCTTCTTTCAAAATAATACCTTCCATAGGAAACAAACAATCACACATAAATAAATACTGATGATAATAATACATTCCGGAATCAAACTGGAGCCAGCAAAAAGTCTTTATTAACTCTCATTAAAAGGCAGTGTTCAAACAACAATTACAAAGCAAAAGGTTCAACATCCTTTCCTTTTCTACAAGTGACATAGTTGTCACCTATAGTCTCATAATATACCATTAAGTATTGCTGGAAATAATTACAAAAACGTTGTTATATTTACAGTATTAAATGGTCGATTTGCTCACACTTACAGAGTAAAACTTATGATTAGTTTTGATTAGACTTATTACTGGTACCTTGTGTACCATAGATCAACAAACAGAGATAGCACACACAGTTCACACTTTTGGACTCTTTGGACAATTTTGAGGCCCATTGAGCAAAAGTCCCCCAAGATTTTCTGACATATACTGTAGACTGATGATGCTTCCATTTGGTAACTTTTCCAATGACACTCAGAGTGAGTGTCAAAAACATGTTGATAATGACACAATAGGGCACTGCAGAGCTAACAGCCATTATTTACTTCACGTCTGACATCCAGAAATGAAAATAAGGGCTTCAGGGACAAAGGATCCGGCTAAGTGCACATGCGCTCACGAGCATGCACGCACAATCTTGATTGACAAAAATGTATCTCAGTGCAAATATTCCCTATGTGACAAACCAGCTGTTGTAGTGGCGAAGGACATTTTCAACGGCAAGGTCATACAGCACAGCTTGTTTTCACACACAACTCTCTCTGACAATCACATGAACACGTGTTTCACCATGTGTCCATTATTTTTTTTTTGTCTCCCCAGCCTCCTCTCATCCAGGCCATCTTCAGCGGCGATCCTGAGGAAATCCGTATGCTCATATACAAGTCCGAAGACATTAATGCTCTGGTGAGTACACTTAATGGTGGCACAAAGAAGGTCTAGAAAGTGACCTTATTGACACAAATATTGTGTCTGCTCAAGGGCTTATACTGTAGAATATTTTTTAAATTGATTATTCTGTTGATTATTCCATAATTGCTTAATTCTATACGGCTTCATTTTTAGACACCAACAAAATATGCCTATTTCAACTGCTTAGCAATTGTGATTAGCATTCAAAAACTAATGAATAACATTTCAGGTCAACAAACACTCCCATTTAGTTCGCACTTACCTAATGGTATATGTACATCACACATATAATAGTGTTCTTAAAATCACATAGGGATGAAGAGAAGAGCCGGCTGTTCGCTACTTTTGGGTCAATAACTTCAACTTCTTCTTCTTCATATTATACTTCTTGATGAGCAGACTGAGCATGTTTTGTGCTTGATTAAGCCTTACTGATTAAAATTTTAACACCTATAACCATGCTACTATAGAGTGTAGTGACAGGGTATGTTCTAGAAACATCTAATGATTTTTGAGAGGGTCTTTCCTTTATTTTCGGAAACTCCATGTGCAAATATGGTATTTAAAGGGACACTGTGTAAGATTTAGACCGTTTTGCATTGAAAAGGAATAAATAAAATTGTTATAAATGTCAAAAATTTGCAAATACATGTATTCTTAATGACTAACAGTATGTTTTATAGCCCCCTAATTACTAAATCAGCTCACAAATAGCATCCATTCCAGGTTGCGCACCAAGACAAGCAATGGAGTCAAGACAGTCTTTGCATACATGTTTTTTTCCCTGTACTGCTGTGGTATGCCTTGTCCACCATGCAGTAATTGAAATGTATTTTTCGCACTCGTTTTTTATTTGAAAATGATCCCGAACTTGTGATATCCTCTTCTTTGAGGGGGAGTCTTTCTCGCTTGCCTCCATTGCATACGTCTGCAAGAAAGGTCCAATTAAAAAACGGTGGTGTAAATTTGGCTGCGGTAGAGCTTTGAGTCGGATATTTTCTGTCAACCTAACTTTGAAGGCGAGTTTCCCGACTGTGACCACTTTATTTTGTATGATTTTGTGCTTCCACATTTGTAACAGGTTAGAGAAAATCCTTTTCTCTTTCACAACTCACAAAACAAGGCATGTTTTGCTTTATACACCCACATTTTATTTAACTTCAAAACTGTAGTTTGACCACAAAAAGGTGTAATTTGTCACATCATTTTGCCAAAACTTTGTTGGGTGTACAGTAAATGATCACGTACTGATCAGGAGAGTTGTAGTTTTGCCACTGAAAAACAATACCATATACAGTGTCTCCATTAGAGTATTACTGTCAATTTTAATTAGGAAAATGGTATCTTAGGTAATGAAAATTTAACATTTCCGTAAATCAATCTACTTTGCCAATAAAAGGTGTATGTACATACCTTTATCACCTTTTTATTATCAGTAGATTAATTATGAGAATATTTGGCCGACTAACACCTCACTTTTGGCTTGATAAATCCTATCAACAGATGAAAGTTGGCACATTGTTGGCAAAAAATTCTCACACAATTTTTACTTCCTGTATGGCAGTGACCTCAATTCTTTTGTATCGGTAATGTTTTTGAGGTTAGTTTTTTTTCCCCGAACAAATAAAAAGTAATGAAATTATTGAAGTTGTGAGGTTGTTGACATCAACTCATGTACTATATTATAGAGTTGCAGGGCCTTGTGTGTCTGTGTGCGTGCATGTATGTTTGTGTGTTGTCTTGGATACGTGGAAAAGAACAATAGACACTGGTGGTGACATCAGCGTTATTGCTCCTCGCCATAAGTGAGTTGATGTCTCAGCACTCATGATCACTTATGCTGACAGGTTTTGGGCAATCTACAGCCCTGAACTACCCCAATAAGATGTGAGACAAATGTTGAACAATACAACTCTACATGCATGGTGGCATCCGTTCAAATTAGTTACCGCAATAAAAAGAGCACAGAAGATGCAGTCTCCATAATACGGCACTCTGTTCTTGCAGAAAAGGACAATAATGTCAATGTGTGCAAAAATGCTTTGTTAACTTCAGGTAATCAAGGTAAATTGATTTGTCTGAGTTTGAAATATCCGACTGCCTTTGAATGTGTCATACAAAGACATCTGGCGTATCATACAATGACAATTGATGAGCAATTTCTTAGCTTCCTAAATTCAATTCAACGCCAGGGACATATTTTTACGTTTTATAAGAGTCCAGACATTCAATCCTTGGTACTTAACTCAGTCAATGCCAGGGACGTATTTTCACGTTTTTTTTAAGTATCTTTGATTGAATTTCTGGGCTCTTAAAAAAAAAAAAAACGTGAAAATACAGTACGCCCCTGGCTTTAGATGAGTTAATCAGCAATGTAATATGAAATGAGTATGAAAAGAAAAAAAATTCTCACATGCTTTTTTTAGTATCAGCAACACAAGGACTCATTTTACCTTAAGTTGCAGAGATCTTCCCATACATGCTACCTACATGATCGCTTAACACAACTACTCTTCCTCCTACGCACCTTTTTTCTCACCAAACGATCCACAAAACATGTGTAGCCTGAATCGTGGCATACATCACGGATGAAGTCTAACGAAACCTTGCACACTTGAACACAAATGAATTTTCTTTCCAAAAACATTCGGGACCGTTGGCGGGCATTTGGTTCTCAGTGTAGCGATTCCATGTGGTTACATGAGGCATAAAGTGAAAAAATTCCATCACAAGCTGTGATGCAAAACGACTTATTTCCATCTTTGTTTTGCGTGGGAAAACACAACTAAATAACAATGAAGCAACATCATGACAAGGGTGGATAATGTTTTCCAAAGTGCAAGTATTTTGCAGTCTTGAAGTCTTCTTTCATGGCGGACTTCAGACATCAGAAAGTAACTACTCTTGAGAGACTCAAATCAGAGTTCAGACAATGTTAAGATTAAATATGTGCTTTAGATGAGAGGTCCCCAACCGCCGCTCTGCGGCCTTGTACCAGTTTATTCTTTAACAGTTAAAGATCTGTGCTTCATGTGTGCTTTGTTCGGCTTGATCTTTGTATTTTGGCGCCGCTTCTGGTCGCTGTTGATATTAAATTTTATTGAGGATGTGCCTTAAATTGAGAGCAGTCACTGACACACATTGTTTTGCCTCTCTGTCAAATCTGTAAAGTGTCTGTAAATTGTACTTTCTTCGTAAGAATGTTGACATTTATGATCATATGCCCAAATTTAGTTTGTTAATCAAACAACTTGTGACTGTAGATTACATGCTAGCTAATTTTAGGTTTTATCTTGTATGCGTTTAGCTTGTTAGCATTTTTGTCTGTGCCAGCTATTTCCCTTTGGTATATATGTTAGCATATGCAAAGGTTTTTGCATTGATAAGTACTCATTTGCATGTAATTGACGTTTTGTATTGAAATGAATTGCATTTGTAATTCAGTTTTATGATTTGATTTTGCTTTTGCCAGCCGCCGATTTCAAAACTAGGTAAGGGTGTGACGAACACACTTAATTATTCGATTTTACAATCATACTGGCCCTCTGACAGAGTTTAACTAAAATATGGCCCACAATATTAATTTAACACCCCTGGTTTAGAAGGTTTTGGATAAAATGTCATCCAATAAAATTAATTTAAAATTAAAGATAATAATTTTAAAATTCAATTGAAATTGGGGCTGGCGTGGCTCACTGCAGATAGCGGTTGTGGGTACAATTCCTGGCTTGAAGTTTCCTTGAGCAATATATTGAACCCCACAGTTGCTCCTCATGCTGCATCCTCAGCAGGTGAACAAGAAGTCCCAAAGGTTTATGGGACATAAAAAAAATGTTTAATTTTTTTTTTAAGTTTTTATTTTTTTTCCATTTCTTTAAAAATGATTTTGGCAGATGTGTCTTTTTTAGAAATTTTGGGATTTACTTTAAATTGAATTTATTTTGAACAAAAAAAGGTTTAACATCTTGGCAAGGCTCAACATATTTAATCATTTCACTACCAATTTAAAAAAAAAAAAAACGGGAAAAAAAACTCAAAACAAAACTTACAACAAAATTTACTGGGTTATACAGTCCCAGTGGTATTTCTTGGTGGAAATAGAAGTAATAATTTTTCAACTAATTTTCGAAGTATCTTAGACTTATAAACAAGCAATATACAGTATGATGGCAAATATTGCTTGTTTATAAGTCTAAGATACTTAGATAAATTCATCAGTAAGGTTGGATAACTAAGACAAATTCCCACTTCCATTTCCACCAAAAAATACCACTGGGACTGTATATCCCATGATCACCAAACGCCTACAATACATAGTAATCAGTGTAATCTAGAGTAACACACATACTGTATATAGCACATATAATCAATGTATTACCGCAGTACTGGCTTGTTACTTCACGAGAAATTCTACAACGCAACCTACCTTGTTGACAGTGGAACCAGCACTGGCTCGTTGCATATGGAAAATTTGGTAAATGCCACTAGAATCTGTAGATAGGTGTGTAATGAAGGGCTGCGATGCCATTTCATCTTATTGCTACCATTCCCATACCCACTGCCATTTTTTGAAAAGCGTAGAGACAGCTGTCCCAACAGGAGTGAAAGGGTGACTAAGTTGAATTATTTGTTTATTTTCATTCAAACAGATGAAAGACTAATAAACATAATTTCTTTGTACCAGGCATGGCTGGTCTTAAAAATTTTTCAATTGTAGAGTTTAGTCAAATTTGTTTTTTAAATAAAGAATCATCTTCATTTGTGCTTTGCTGAAACTGACTGGTGTGTCTTTCCTGCCTCAGGATCCCGAGAAGCGCACCCCGCTCCATGCAGCAGCCTTCCTTCGCGATGCCGAAATCACAGAACTCCTCATCCTCTCCGGTCGGAAAACATATTCCTTTCACCAGTCGCCTGCCTCTCATTTCAATTGCTTACCTTGATCCCCCGCATGTGCAGGTGCCCGCGTCAACGCCAAGGACAATATGTGGCTCACCCCCCTCCATCGCGCCGTGGCATCACGCAGCGAGGTAAACACCGCCGCACTGAATGCGTGGAGGCCTGACCTCTCCAAGCAATGCGCCGCAGTGCACCTGTGACGTGACGAACAGGTGCAACCAGTCGGGGCAGTGGAGATGTGATGAGGGCTTGAGTCCAAACAGGAACACAGAATCAATAACAGTATATTTACAGAGCTAATTAATTACAAGTATGGATAAATACGGAAAAAGTCAAAAGTTCAGAACCACCCTTGAATTCCTTTTTTTTCTTCAACTATTGAAAAATGTTTCTAATTATAGATTCATACTTAAGTCATCAGTATTATGAAGAAATGTTGATGCACTTATTTGGTAAGCAAAAATTGTTCATATAGAATGTTTTATAATTTCGATTCTTCGAAGTAGGCGTATTTTGCCCAAATAACTTTGCACATTTCTTCAGACAGCTTTCTTATGTGGTTTATAAACTGAAATGATTTTTTCAGAGTGTCACGGCGTGGCATGTCGGTGTACTGAGGTGCGGGAAGGTGGACCCAAAATTACAGGGGGGTGGGGGGGGGGGGGGTTCGCTCAAAAGTAAATGGTTTAATAATAAAAATAAGGCAGGACAACAAAGGCAAAAACTGGACAAAGCAGCAAAAGAACGAGGAACAAAAACAAACTCACGAGCGTCTGGGAGACTGGGAAATACAAGAAGCGGGTAAGAACATCAGCGAGGCAACGTGCAGAACGGCAAGAACAGACAATGACCCAACAACTCGCTGTAGACACGGACAGGGACTTTAAATAGACGCGAAAAATAATTAAGACAACGCGAAATACCTGGAAGGAAGACGAGAGGCGGGGAAGCAGATTAACTAATGAGACGTGGAGAGGAAAGGCAGACGTGAGGGAAACTTAAACATGAACTAAGAACACGACCCAAAACCACGTGACCCGAGAAAAACAACAAACCCAACCAAAATATGACGGAAAGCTGTGTTTTAAAGAGATACTAGGTTAGATTTCTTTTCCGCTTATTTGGTTTAAGGCCATTTAAATAGGAAGGTGTTTTCCAACTTTTGATTAGTACTGTATGTAAAAGGTGTAGTGACACACGATGTTTGCTGTATAAGACAAGGGAGGCCTCACTTGCATCACCAAAAGTGGCTCAGCTGTTCGAATCCCGCTCTGTCTGAATCTGAATGTGTCGTTGTTTTCTTGGGCAAGACCCTTCACCATTTTTACCTCCAGTGGTTGGTTGGAGGGGCCAAAGGCACAAAAATGGCGGCAGTGCCTGTCAGCCTACCCCAGGGCATCTGAGCTAACAGAAAGTAGTTTGCCACCGCCACTATGTGAATAATACATGCAAGCATTTTGAGTGACTAGAGAAGTGCTTTATGAAAGTGATGCATTATAATTCTTTTTTTATTTCTCATATCTTCTTATCTTCATTTTCTGTTTGATTTCAATCTTGTCCGTTTTTTCATAGTCAAAATGGCTCTATTTGCGTATTTCCCATTCAAATATATGGGTGGGCAGCTTCAGCTTATATTGCACAGTCTATTATAAAACTGAGTTTAGGCTTGTACTTGTAATCGTTAACCGCGAATAAAGTTAAAAATGTTTGAACCTTCTCAAACATCCTAGTATTTGTTTGTCACAAAGCCTTTGTTCTTGCTTTCTACGTTGTAGCTTTTGAATATTTTTTTTCCGGTCATTTGCGCAACTTGTTGACGATCTGTCTGGACCAATCAATATTTTCCTAAGTAGTTATGTCACGTTTTATACCCGGGGTACTATTCATTGGTCTAGCAACGGTACTAAAAAAAAAAATGATTGTGTAGAGTAGAACTGGAAAGATTTCTTGGTGGAGACTGTGCTTTTGTCGAGTAGAGTACAGCCGAATAGGTTAGACAATGCTGGTGGAGATGGCCATCTTAAAGGCTAAGCTGGGCAATCGGTTGCCAAAGCGACATGTCGCAGACAGAACATGGTTTAGTGCGAGAGTCATTGTCTCCCAAGTGAGATGTAATGGATTCGAACCGCCGACCATGTTCTAGTGTTCTCAAGCAAGACTGAACACCTAGTTGCTCCTGATGTAGTAGGTAAATGAATTCTTGGTGCAAAGCACTTCCAGTACCTAAGGTAAAAAGCGGCTTACAAGTATAATTCCATCTGTTGCTTGCCTGAAGACGATCAGGATAGGCACCAGCAAGCCAGCGACCTTAATGAGGAAAAGCGGCCATTGAAAATGAATAGATGGATTAGCAAGTTAGGTTGCAGTGTTTTTCCAACCCCATGGAATTCAGTGCAGTTCACTTTAATCCATGTGATAGTACATAGGTAACCACCAATTCTGAAACTGCGACTTGTCAAGATGTAGTGAATAAACATTGAAATAGCCTACACATTAGTTTCATTGGAATCAAATTCAAATTACAATCACAAGTCCCCTGTGGGCATTATAAATCTTATTTTTTGTTTAACCTTACTCGAGGACGCGACGGAATGTGAGAAATATGTTGTCAAATTGTCACGGTGGCCTAACCCACTGTACTCTCTGTGGGAACATTTTTTTACGTAACACGCTCACAAGACGTTGTATGATTTTTTTTTTTTTTTTGCATTCCTATGTTACCTTATCTGATGTGGCAGACAACATTATCTGCCCTAGCAAGGTGAATGACTTAAATACTTCAAATGAAATGAAATGCGAGTATCTAATGACTAAATGTAATATGAATATGAGAAGTGACAACATAAAATGATGAGATACGATGGTACCAATACTAGCAATTAAACATTTTAAATGTATGCTCTTGTCATAATATTCATACCAGAATATACAGTTTAAATTAAAGGTTTGGTAACCTCTTCAAAACCAAATGATCTCAAGCACATTCAAAGTCAAGAAATTCAAGTTATTAGCCCCTGATAATTCACCATTATTGGCCTGCTTTCTGGGGGAAAGGCGCCGACTGTGAAGAATCAAATAAGAATCAAAATATTAAACATATTCTGTTTTGATGAACATTTCTTTGTTCAGCAAATAATTCCATCATCATTTCAACATCGTGTTGATGACTGAAGTGTTCATCTATGATTCAGAAAATTGGAATAATGAAAAAACGTTCTGGAGGGCGTATCCAAAAATGTGTCTGGTACTGTATAGAGTACTGTTTCTAAATTCACAACCAGTATCAGATCAAGTCACATTTTCAAAGTGATCTGTAGATTTCACGTAAATTGAAAAGTAACGTACAAGAAAAGAAAAGCATAATATCAATATATTATATTATATATTATATAATATTATATATCAGCTTTAACTGCCCAGCAATGGTCATTCCATTACAAAACAATAACAGGCTTGTGTGTTTCCCTGCAGGAGGCAGTGCGAGTTTTGATCCGCCACTCGGCCGACGTCAATGCCCGTGACAAAAACTGGCAGACGCCACTCCATGTGGCCGCCGCCAACAACGCGCTGCGTTGCGCCGAGATCATTATCCCGCTGTTGAGCAGCGTGAACGTGTCGGACCGTGGCGGGCGCACAGCCTTGCACCACGCTGCTCTCAATGGACACACGGAGGTAATGCACACGCTTGACCTGTTTTTGTTCTTTCGCCTTTTATTTACACTACTCCTGTTGATGTTTTGCTTGTCAATAGAGTTGATTAGCATGGCAACTGTGATGCTACCGTCTTTTGCACTGCTTTGAAAAACGAAGCAGTGTTTTGATTTGTAGTGAAACCTTGAGTTACAAGTAATATGAGTTAGTTGCTAAGTACCTCTATTTATAAATTATTTTCGGAATATGAATGGGTTCGAAGTGGCAATACTATCATTGTTAACTTGCAGAACGCATTGCTATGAACTGAAAAATAGATGTATCTCTTGAAGGCAGAAATGAGGCAGAGAAATTTCCTCTGCAACCTTGATAATGCAACCATCAATTACACCGTTATAGCTTAAAAGAAGTCTGAAAGCCATCATATTTTTGTCCAAAAAATACTCTCTATAGATTTATAATCATTCCAGGGTACAAAGAGGATCACCATATAAATGAAGTGTGCACCTTGCAGTTCCTCTATGGGCTCATGATGTGTGTGCGTGTCCGTGTGTGTGTTTCAGATGGTAAACCTCCTCCTTGCCAAAGGAGCCAATATCAACGCTTTTGATAAGAAGGATGGGCGAGCGCTTCATTGGGCTGCCTTCATGGGTGATGATGATAACAATAATCATAACAACGACAACAACAACAACAACAACAATAATAATAATAATAATAATAATAATAATAATAATAATAATAATAATAATAATAACAATAATAATAATAATAATGATGATGATGATGATGATGATGATGATGATGATGATGATGATGATGATGATGATGATGATGATGATGATGATGCATCAGTTTTATTAGTGCTTTTGTGGACATACTCAAGGATGCTTCCAAACCACAATACACTAGTCCAAACAGAAAAGCTATTGTAAAGATTTGTTTCTAAATAGATGACACATATTTAGCAAATTCCTGCAAATGTGCAAAGACTGAGTACTATAACCCACTAAATTGTGGAGCTATAACATTGAACTTTTTTTCCCCCTTTTTTAATTAACAAAAAATCGAATTGATTAATATAGCAATCCAATTACTAATATATGGCAATATGAATGCTTTTAAGACCAGGTTAAAAAAATGCCCCCCACCCAAAAAACAGGTCTTTTCAAGAATTTCAAAAATCAATTTTCAAAAATATTTTTTCTTGCGCTGTACTTTTTTTAATAACTTTAAGTAAACTATCTTTTAGTTCTGCACATTGTTTTTTAAATGTTTTTTAGATGTTTTTATATATGCAGGTTATGATTGACAAAGCAATTCACAGTAGTTAAAGTCTGATCAAAAATTCAAACACCTGCATGGAATGGAAATCATTGCAGCGAAGTGAAATGCACGTAAATGAAGAACGTGGACTTTTGGCAATTATTATACAAGTTAATGTAGTAAGATATTATGGTGCAGGTTGTAAATGTGGCCTTGTGGTTGTGGTTAGGTCAGCAGAGAAGTATACTAATACTATGCATACATGTAATATGAATAATATTTTGTAAAATAACGTGTTTTTGGTCCACTGTTGCGTTCCCCTGCAGGCCATTTGGATGTGGTTTCTCTACTGGTGAGTCAGGGGGCGGAGCTCTGCTGTAAGGACAAGCGAGGGTACACGCCGTTGCATACGGCGTCATCTAGTGGCCAGATGGCGGTAGTGAAGCATCTGCTCAACCTCGCTGTGGAGGTAAGGACCGTTCCTTCGCCATTGCCCGTCATCAGTTCGTCCCATATAATCTTTGCGCGTGCTCCGTCGCGTACAGATCGATGAGTCCAACGCCTTCGGCAACACGCCGCTGCACGTGGCGTGTTTCAATGGCCAGGACGCCGTTGTCAATGAGCTAATCGACTACGGTGCAAACGTCAGCCAGCCCAACAACAAAGGCTTCACACCGCTGCACTTTGCCGCCGCTTCTACGCATGGAGCGCTCTGCCTGGAATTCCTGGTGAACAACGGTGCTGATGTCAATGTGCAGGTATGACGTATTTGCATGCATTTTTTATGGACCATATTAGAAAAGATAAGGCAGTAAAAAAAATGTTTTATTTTTCATTTTACCATAATAGAGTGGACATTTTTTATTATCATATATGGATTTGACTCAAATTTGTGTTAAAATATATTTTCTTCAGATTTACACGTAACACAATTTAATACTTTAACTAGATCGTGTACAATTTTATTAAGATGGGTTAGGGTTAGGGTGCATTGTACAGTTCTGTGGTTTTTACTCAAAGTAACTTAGAAAACCGATGTGGTGTAAAGTTTAAAAACAAAACCATCCTTACAGATATCACAGTTGATATACACTATCACAGACAGTAGACTTTGTCATTGATTACTCACAGGTGTACGCTGAAGTACAACTTTTATTTAACCATTATTATTTTTTGACTTATTTCATGACTAGATTCTTTTCATTTTGCAGAGTCGAGACGGGAAAACTCCACTTCATATGACAGCAGTGCATGGCCGCTTCACTCGTTCTCAGACTCTCATTCAGAATGGCAAGTTGTTTGACTAATGTCTATTTTTCTGGGCAGAACACAGCTTGTATTTTAATTTGGATCGTATCCAAATTAGCCATCTTTGTAACAGTACTTTATGTCCCAACATGGGCCAAAAGTGTTTTTTCTTTTCTTCATTTTTGATGAAGTTCTAATGTTTATCTTTGGAGTAATTGTGTTGTTTAGAACCCTGTTGTTGATCACTCTCACTTAATGTTTACTGTAAAACAGCCACATAAAACACGAGAATTAAACGTGCATTCAAACACCAAAACAGTGAAACAAACACAATGAAAGCCTGTTTATCTAATACAGATATACAATTCGAAATAGGGCCTCTCCAGCAAACCCAATAATGACAATAAACCCAATAGTGACAATAATGAAAACGTTTAGACATGTTCTTAACACTTACAAACAAACCATTCTACACCCTCAGGGCATATCAAGATCCAATGCATGCATTTCGATCTTCGCTAACTTCAACCGTTTTGTGTCAGGTGGGGAGATTGACAGCGTTGACAAGGACGGCAACACACCACTGCATGTCGCCGCTCGCTATGGCCACGAGCTGCTTATCAACACACTCATCACCAGTGGGGCCGACTGTACCAGGTAATGCATTGTGCCCACTGACAAAGAAAAAGACAACAATTGTTGTGACGTCATCTTGTGTCTTGAAAGGCGAGGCGTCCACGGCATGTTCCCTCTGCACATGGCCGCGTTGAACGCACACTCGGACTGCTGCCGCAAGCTACTATCGTCAGGTAGTGTTACGTCTTGTAATGTGACCTTGAGGATTGTTTGTTGGCATTATTTTCTGTATTGTTTTAATTGTAATGGATACACTCCAAGGGCCTGATTTACCAGAGACATGAGAAAAATTGAATTGCACACCCAAACAAATTTCAAGTCACAAAATAGACTGAACTCACTAGAAAATCCTGTACGACTAGCACACGTACTGTATGTATGCCTCTCGCAAGTCATGTTTATCTGCTCAGGCAGGGCGGTGCTGAGAGTGCAGAATAAGCAAGCAATTCTTCGAAATGCATCAGTGAAGGATAAGAACACTTTGGAGGTGTTTAGGGTGAGAAAATAACATTGTAACATGTTCAATAGCTTCAAAAAGTTGAACCTCACTGATACGGGCCCTTTAAATTTTAATAATTTTAAAATCGTGACAAAATAATGTGTGATACAGTAGTTCCCCTAATATAAGAAGCACCAACGTACACACTCTTAATTTTGGGGTCAATTTTTTTTTTTTTAATGTTACTTTATATAAGATGCACCAACACTTTAGCAACAATATTAAAACTAGTAAAACCGAATAAATCTAATCTTCCAAAACTCTTCATATTTTCTTGTGTTCATATCTGCAAGTTATATATTTGTTGCATGTAAAGTTAAGTGTGTTTTAGATTTCACACATTGTGAGCGCTCAGTGAACGCCCCGTGAGTGTAACTGTTTGCGTTCAAAGTTGTTAAATTTAAAGTTAATTTTACCATAAATACCCAAAGTTGCGCGGCATCTGTGTTTCACCAAGTTTATGATTGTGTGTACTGTACTGTATATGCCAAAAGACCGCAATTAATAAATGAGTCAAATAGAACACCTTTGTGCGTTCAGTAACCAGAGCACTTGGCTGGACCTTGCCACTCTTAATTGAATGAGCCAGAGACATCATATTCCTTTGTGTGAACAAGGATGGATTTGGGCGTTAGTTCAGTCTGCTCGCTTCTTTTTTGAGAATAATGCAGTAGCAACCTCAGCTAACATGAGCTGCTGTTAGTTGCTAACAGCAACCTGACATCCGCCCTCTAGCTGGTCCCGTTACAGTAATTACTATAAGTAAGAATATTGCTGATATAAAAATGCACATCTGTGCATCAAAAATCGGCTTATTTGGCTGACAGATCATTCTCGAATGGTGTGGAATAGAAAAAATAGAAATAACATATTTTTTATTTTACTTACCCTTTATTGGACACATCCATACTTTTGGCCTTCATTTTTGGGAAAAAAAAGTGTGTCTTATCTTTGGGGAATTACGATAAACTTTAGCATTATTTTCTTCTGCTTTTATCTTTCTGCATCTGTGTGCTTATTTTTGTCTTCCTGTATCCACACAGCCAGCATCATGCACTCTCACCTAACCCGTTTCCTCACACCTGTCTCACTAATGCCTGTATCTCTTTCTTTGTCTCTCTTTGTCCTGCCTCTTCCTGTGCCTCTCCCTATCACTTCCTGTCCTCCTTTCGTTATGGCGGCTGCTGCTGTATGTCATCCCCGCTCACTACTGTCTTCCTGGGTGGCCCTCTTCAGGCCGGAGGTTTAGCATAATGTGTAACGACTCGGTCCTGTGTGCAGGCTTTCAGATTGACACCCCCGATAGTCAGGGAAGGACCTGTCTGCACGCCGCCGCTGCTGGAGGGTGAGCGCCGGGTTGCAAAAATGTCCACGTTACGTTTGAGAAATTTTGGCCAACCCAACATAAATTATTACAAAAATGATAACGTTGGAATTACAATCTGGGTCCAAGTGTTCAATGTACATTACCTGAGAAAAGTTTGGAAATGCCTTCAAAAAAAAGAATTGTTAACTGTTATCGGGGCAAAAGATGACACTCGAAAGAAGTGTTTTGTTTTGTTTTTTGTGCGAAAATAAGCAGCTTTGTCATGCAAACATAAGGGAAACATTGCTCCCTGGTGGTAGTGCTTGATTTGACTTGTAATCAAAAAAAGGGCTTGACTTTTTAAATGTTAGTATCATTGTGGATCATCTCAATTAATCGTGGCGCCAATATTGTGATCGCGAATTAAACTCGATTAATTGTGCAGCCCTAAACTATGTATTCCCTTTTATTGAACATTTGTTCCATCAATGTTTTGTCATGGCAGGAACTTTACCATAAGAATTAAGATACTATTCCGGTATTTTTTATTAAATTGGAGGGTGTTTTTGACTTTTGACTGGTACTGTATGCTTTGCACATTTTGAACTGTCTATTTCAGTGTACTTTTCAAGTGAAACATGTTCATTGCAGATTTGAAAAAAACGTCTTTTAAAAATGTTAATTTTAGGTACATACTTATTAAATAAATATTCTGGAGTAAATGCATTACAACCCTGTAAATATTTATATTGCTATTATTATTATTTTAGGTCTTTACACTTTGGGTGAACCAGCAAAACAAGATCTTAGCCATGTTACTTGAAGCAACATTAAAGAGAAAGTAATTTCAAAGATTTTCTTTGAAGTAATACTTACTATGTCCCCTCATTAGTCAAAAAATGGTTTTGATCCATTTAATCAATCTCAGGGGGCTGCCCTCGATTACAACTGACATCAGAGTGCCCTTGCACTGCACACAACTCATCTATTTTCTGGCTTTGGTCAAGGGATGTCTGCAATGCAAGCATAAGGCCATTTCAACATCATTTTCATTTGACAGCAGGGGTGCTCCTGGATAACATGTCAACCCCCTGAGATTGAAAAACGTTTAACTGTTTTCTTTGACGCTGGTGATTATTATTTGAGTGCAGCAACGTGGAGTGTGTCAAGCTCCTCCTCACAAGCGGCGGCGACCACAACAGGAGAGACGACTGCGGCAGGTGGGATATGTCGTGGTTGTCATGGCGTCACTAATAAGTGGAAACAAAACACACACACAACCGGCTGAAAACTGCAAGATAAAGCTGAATTAAGAAATGCTAAATGATTGTAGCCTTGGTGTATACACTAACTGCACATGTATGCATTTGGAGCAGTTTGTTAGGTATTTGAATTTGGTAATTGGTTGGGCATGAGTGATGATCTCAGCTGCTGACATATTTCTCTTTGTTGGCGTTTTCCATTGATATGTCTTCCTCAGGACTTCTCTACACTATGCAGCCGCCAGCCGCCACTATCAGTGTCTGGAGACGCTGGTGGCTTGTGGTACAGCAATCAATGCCACTGACAAGTGGGGGCGCTCTGCCCTGCATTATGCTGCAGCTTCAGACCTGGACAGACGGTAAAAGGAAACGTGATACTTAAATAGGAACTTCCGTGCCATCTCAGGGAATCCATTGTAACAGGTGGCCATTTTCGATCTCGAAAGCCACAATCCAGCCTAGTTACAATGTTTCCCTTCAAACAACGGACCTGATTAAAATGATTTACTCATTAGCATGCTTCAAAGAATCCTGACAATTATCCTGGTAATCGACATTAAACTTTAGCATTTCCACAAAACAAAATTAAATACAAAACAATGTATGCAAACTCCAAATTAATTCACAAACACTCGGTGCTTGTGGCACACTGGTTGGAATGTACGCCTCACAGTTAAGGGACCCCAGTTTGAATCCAGCTGGCTCCGGCCTTCCTGTGTGGAGTTTGCATGTTCTCCCCGAGCCTGTGTGGGTTCTCTCTGGATATTGCGGCTTCCTCCCACACTCCAAAAACATGCATGGCAGGTGTTTTGGACACACTCAATTGTCCTTAGGTGTGATTGGGTGCATGGATGGTTGTTTTCCTCTGTGTGCCCTGCAATTGGCTGGCAACCAGTTCAGGGTGACCAAGCAGCTATAGATAATGGATGGATGGATGGATATTACTCACATACATGTAAATGGATGAAAATATTGTCTATACTCTTCTAATTAATATGCTAATATGTCTGATTTTTAAAATGGATTATTTTCTCGATTACTCAATCCATTAATAGGATAATTTTATATATATATATATATATATATATATATATATATATATATATATATATATATATATATATATATATACTGTTTATATACTGTATATTTGTGTGTGTGTGTATATGTGTGTATATATGCTATATGTTTTCTGTCCAACAAATCATGATAAAAGTACAACCATGAGGATAGACATATCATTGCTGTCTGTTCCATGAGTGTTGCACAATGAGTGTAATGAATATGTAATGAATGCATTGCAGGCGGCGTGTTGCATTGGAGCCTGAGAGTGCAGGAGTCCAGGCAGAGAGGGAAAAAGAAGCAGCTCTGTGAGTCCCATTTGCTGACTTTTGATGTTTTCACAATAAAAAATGGCTCTGATCAGGTGGTGCACCAATTTATCTTAACAGTTAGAAGTACAATTACCGTATTTCTCTGAGTAAAAGTTGACCTCATAAGTCGACCCCCCCCCCCCCCCCTTTTTTTAACTTCAATTTGGGAAACTTTACAAAAATGCGAAATTACGGTACTTTTAGACAAATTTCTTTGTATATTCAATAACTTACTGTTGTGGTTATGGGGGAGGAGGTGGGCCAGAAACAAGACAAGTGCAAGGCAATGTGCGCGTAGACGCAAATGCTGAAACTAATGTTGCACCAATAAAATTATTTGACTTCTCACTTATTTATTTTTTACACAGCTGATTATTATCCTGTCGAAAAGCCCTAAAGTGTCACTTTCTGTCGGTGTATGTTGGGGTTTTGTGCTAACTGTGGAGTCTCTGTTCATTTCTGTTTTGGGTTCGTGTTGCATTTTCCTTCGTGTCTGTCTGCTTAGTCTGATTAGTTCCACCTGTCGTCCGTGTGTTCCAGAACCCGTGTCTCAGGCAATCAGTTCCCCCTGCCTCTTTTTCCCTTCCAGCTGTTGAATGTATGTCCTAATAGCGTCCATGTATTTAAGCTCCAGTATTGTTCGACTTAGTTGTCGGGTCATTGTCAAATGTCATTGATTTTCCAACTGATGTCATTACATGTGCCTTTTCCGAGAATTCCATGTCGCACTGTCACTGATTCTCTGTGAGTTTGGTTTCTGTTTCTGTTTGTTACTTTGGATCCTGTGTAGTTTGTGTTTGCTCTGTTCCCACGTGTAAATAAACCTTCCCTTTTTTGAGCACATCATGTCCTGACCTCCCTTTGGATCCACCTTTCTCACACCCCTCACCAACATGCCCCGCTATCATGACATAAAAGTCATAATCACTATCTGACATGCCAAATAGCTCCTCCAATTTAACTGAGGGACCTCCTCTTCGGATTATCTGATCATCTTATTTGATGTTTTTTACCCAAGTGACAACTGTTGCGAGATCAAAGCATAGAAGGTTGCCCTTTGCTGTTTCTCTCCCCATCTGCCAATACATCCAAGCCGACTTCAAGGACACGTCTACCTGCTGAGGGAGACGAGTCAAGCTGTCTTTTCATAATACGTCAAAGTCCGCTTGAAAAATTATCCACACAGCCTTGTTGTTGGCAACAAAGAGGCAATAAAGCGGCTCTTGACGAATGCATTTTTTACAACGTTCTTTGCAAACACTCTAAAATAGATGCGTGCTTTATCAAATGAGGGGTTTACTGTTTTTAATAATTTTAAGCGCTGTAAATGACATATCACTTATTTTGCATTAGAATCAATGTTATTCAAACATGTGGAAAAAATTGGTATGTTTTGAAGTATGCGGTTAGAAGTCGAACCCTCTAATACGGGTGTTGAAAATGAGAGAAAAAAATTTGACTTGTACCCAGTGAAATATGGTACTTACCGTACTTAAGGACATCTGCCAGGTGTCTGTAATTGAGTATTTCTTTTTTTTTTTCTAACACACCATTTAAAAACAGATACATGCATTTTCTCTTGATCTCAGCAGAGGAAACTCATTGCTTGTATAAAATATCCGTTGATGACGACACAATCCCCAACTAATGACAGCAGGGAAATGGATAAACATTAGCCTAACAGCAACATTAACTGAACACTTTTCTCCCCCAAAATTTGATCCGCCATTTCCTATGACTTTCTTCAGAGTGATTGTTGCCCCATCCTGCTTTGCAGATGTCTGGAGTTCCTGCTTCAGAGCGGAGCGACAGCCTCACTAAAAGACAAACAAGGATACAGTCCCGTTCACTATGCTGCAGCCTACGGACACAAACGCTGCCTGGAACTGGTCTGTACACGCACGCAAAAACAGTGTGCAGTTCGACACAGGTTAGATGCACTGACAACATGTGACCTTGCAGCTACTAGACAGAGACGACGGCTATCATGATGACCTTGAATCCCCTAACGCCAGGAGCCCTCTGCACCTTGCTGTAAGTCTAAACATATACGAGGCATTTTCTTGTCTATACTTACTTGAGTGACTTTTTTTGTACAAAATGCGAAATAAATGCAACCCTGCATTTATTTATTCAAAATGTGCTTCCTTTCGAGTAAAAACACTTGCCAATAAATAAGAATGACTCATTTCAGTCTTGAAAATAAAACAAGATTGAATGCCCTCTAGACAGTGTCCAAACTATGGACGTCCAAACTATGGACCGGGGACCATTTGCAGCCCGTCGTCCACATTAAAGAGGCCCATGGGCATACATTCAAATTACATTTTGATATGGCCCAAGGTGTTAAAAGTATGAAACAAAATCAAATTGTCTCATCACCTTTAACAAAAAGCCAGGATCTATCAGTTTTTTTTTCAAAACCATGTTATTTTGACAATATATCACTTTCTTGATTGATTGAAAATTAATAAAAAATGTGGCCCTTAAGTCTTTCTATTTTTCTTCATGCCCTCTGAGGAATAAGTCTGAACACCTCTTATGTTGAGGGATTTAAAAAAAAAACAAAAAACAAGCTGGTTAAAGGGACACTGTGTAAGATTTAGATTTGTGATTTTTCATTAAATAGGAATACATTAAATGATTATAAATTTTAAAAACTTGCAAATAAACGTGTTAACGACCAACATTATGTTTTAAATATAATGGTAGGTCTAGTAATCATTAAATTATATTACATGGGGGGTGGCACCTCTCCGTCGGCTGCCATGTATTCTAGTCCGTAGTGAAAAACGGTCGAAATCACATTGTCCCTTTAATAAACAACTGGTTTTTGCAAACTCCTTTCACTATAAACTTTAAAGAAAAATCTTATGACACCAATGTTTGTGAAGTGGAGTACTTACATGGTGGTTACTTGAGGGACCTAATTTGTTTGAAAACCACCAGTAGTAGGTCAAAATCGGCAATATATTATTAAATTCATTAAACAATACTTAATGAGGAAATCACGTAAAAAAATTACAATAATATATTTTTTTATAATAAGATATTATTGTTCTATACGACCCCTCTAGTCAAAACATCGTATTCTGATAGATACTGCATTTATGGAATTTGAATTTTGCAGCAAAATCAACCCATCTCAGGTGGCGGCTACTTTTCCACTTGTTGTCAACTGGAAAGTGTCATCATAGTTGCGGCTCAGGTAATGACCAATCACCTGAGCAACTGTGATGTCATTTTCAGTCAACAGCAAGAGACGGAATAGCTGCCCCTTGATATGTATGAAACAGATGTGTTTTGCTGCTTAATTAACATCCAATACTATGTTAACCAGAATGCTGTACTGTATATTGACTAGTGGGGGTGCATAGAACATATTGTAAGAAAAAGTTCCACTTGAATTACCCTTTAAAGAACATTATGAAAAGGGTTTTACTTCTCCCACATGCTTGAAAAACATTGAAATAGTGAAATTGAACATTGAAATTGGCTGTGTGCAGGCATACCATGGCCACGCACAGGCCCTTGAGGTGCTGTTGCAAGGGGAGAGGGAGGTGGACCGGGTAGACGAAGCTTGCCGCACCCCCTTGGCCATGGCGGCGTTGCGGGGTCACGCCGACTGCGTTCACATTCTCCTCGGCCACGGGGCGTCACCACGCACTTGTGACACGCGGCGCAGGCGGACCCCCATACATCTGGCAGGTGGGGAGTCAACATTAAAGCTGTAGTTAAGCCACAAGGTAACAACGTGCTAACATTCTGTTTATATGCTGCTCTGCAGTGATGAATGGTCACACGACATGTTTACGCCTACTACTTGATGAATCGGACAGCGCGGATCTCGCTGATGCCGCTGACAGTCAGGGACAGTAAGTCATTCCTTTTTACACGCACTCACATATGCACGCTCAGATATAAGCATACTATCTGTGTGTACAGGACACCTCTGATGCTAGCTGTGGCGGGGGGTCACGTCGACGCCGTGTCGCTGCTGCTTGAGCGGGAGGTGGATGTCAACATGGCCGACAAGCACGGCATGACCGCGCTGCACCTCGGGGTGAGTGAGTCACTTCACCTGGATATGTGGTAAACAGTCAAGTCCAGCTTGGCCTTATTTGTTAGCTCAAATGCTAACAGAAGCACTGCACTACATTTCCATCTAAAATGGAATATTTGTTCCGTTACTTTTGTATGGACATTTTTATACTTAGACTTGAAGTTACATAAATGTCTGTAACTTTACTGCTGTAGTGTACTTGAAACAGTAATTCAAGAGTAAGATGAAAACAAATTCAACTAAGGTCTTTAACCCTAAGCTGTAATATGTACACCATCATGTTGGTCAAACTGCATCTGTGTGAATTGCAGGTGGAACGATCGTGCAATTGTCAATCATGTCCAGTAGATGGCATTCTTATGCATTACATTGGTGGTCTCTAACCTTTTTATCACCACTGACTGATCATCAATTGAGATTTTTACTGCTCGCAAATTACATTGTCAATAATAAAATTGAATTACAAAAGCAATTAATTTCAAGGGAAATACATGGCACAAATGAAAATGCAAACAAAGTAAACGCATACAGGGCAGCACAGAATGACTACATGATGAAGATAGGAACTAATATTAGCTAGTATGTTATCCATAGTCACAAGTTGTTGGATCAACAAACAACTGATTTTGGGCGTATTATCATACATCAACATTCTTACAAAGAAAATTCAATTTACCGAGTGGGGGCAGATTTCAGAGACAAAACAATGTGTGGGTCACCAACTGACTGCTCTCAAAACCACACCAAGGGATGGTGAGGTACTTTTTTCACTACAAAAACAAATATCAGCAGCAGCCAGAGATGGCACCAAAAAACAAAGATCAAGCCAAACAAAGCACAAATGAATGAACTGTTAAACTAAATCAGTCCCAAAATATTATTTCTTGTGCGGCCCATGCCGCCCGGTACCAGTTGATCCACGGACGGGTACTGGGCCGCAGACCGGTGGTTGGGGACCACTGCTTTACATGATGCGCTAATGCTGGATGTCGGTTCTCATTTATAACTGCCTGGTTTCCATTCAAATTTGTCTAAAATTATACTACAAGTAAAATAAAGTCTTGCTGAGCTTGGATCTGCTAAAAAACAAAAACAAAAAAACGTTTTTAATTTGGGAATTAAAAAAACTTCTATCTTGCATTTCCTGGCCACGAGCCAATCAGAGAAAGTAACTTTGCAGTGGAAACACATCCCAGAATGCTCTTATCAGCAAGCAATTTCTTTTTGAAAAACATATTAAAAAAAAAACACACACACAAATCAATGTGGCATTATAAAATATATTTAAATCTGAAAGAGTTAGTTTATGTTTGGACATATTCCCCAGGATTGGTTAAAAATAGACAAACAGTTGGTTAGCATTTTGTTGGTGGCCAAAAAAGGGCTCTCGCCAGCAAGTGGTTTATACAAGAAAGCCGAATGCTGCATGGGTGGATTGACATTTCTATTTATTGGATGGAAAAAATAATGGTGTTTGTCAATCAAAAACCAAGGTGATTTTTTTCTTGCTGTTAGAACTGGGTTAATTATGGAGACCAGACTTCATCCTTGATAATGACTGAATACAGTAGTTTTATGTTTGTATGATAATGTAGGATGGTTGGAGCACTATACAAATCTGTGGATTACATAAGATATGCTACTCAAAGGTACAGTCGGCCCCCGGCTTACGAGCACCCTGATTTACGAACAATTCGCCTTACGAGCGTGGATCGGGGAGATTTTTGTCCTCCGCTTACGAACAAACCTCTCGCCTTACGAGCATTTCAACATGCCGGCCATTGAGTATGTAAAATTGTTCTCGTTTAATTGCGTCAATAAAATCAACAGTAGCGATATCATCAATCATCAGTAGATACTTGTGACAGTAACGTGAACGCTATTGGTCTTACAACGTCACACTGACTGTCTCACTCACGGTGTCTAAATATATTACCATTTAAGTGTAGTGTTTGTACAGCTAAAGGGAAAAACAGCTGACATGAAATTAAATGTGCCGATTGCAGGACAAAGAATTGTCATTGGTTTAAATGTGTGTTTTTTTTAAAATTAATTGTCAATACATTCCAACCGTTTAAAAAAAAAGTGCGAATAATTATCAGTCAGTCACGGAGATGCGAATATGCTATTGGTCGATTAAGGTCACCCGGTCTCACTCACGGAGATGCTATTGGCCGGCGTCACACGTCAATCACAGAAATGCCGATATGCTATTGGCCGAACGCCTTTATCTAGCTTGATGGGACAGGATGGAAGGAAGGAGAGAAAATTAGTGAAAAACGGAATGTTGTGAAGACTTTGCATACTTTATCTGTTAGACATAGCTTCTAAAATTACTAGCAGCGGTAAAGAAAGAAATAAGAGGATGATGTTTTAGTATCTGCGTGATTTGCACCCTGACTGAAAGAGTTACTGTAACACTGTAAGACCAATAGCATATCTATCGCCGTGTTAACTTTGAGCGTTAGACTCTGCCCCCCTCCGCTTACACACAGCTCAAGTCTCGTCGTTACAATGGTAAAAACTATTCATCCATTGTATTTATTATATAATACAAGTGTACAGCAGATTATGTCACTCAATTTTAATATATGTATACAGTGTGTCGTTTTTACCTAAGGCTTCGGCGCGCGTTGCACGCATTCACGAATTAACATGGGTTTGGATTGCCCGCTATACGAGCAATTCGAGATACGAGCGTAGCCGCTGAACGGATTAAGTTCGTAACCCGGGGGCCCACTGTATTTGTATTTTTTTTTTGTGTTAGTTTTTTAACTTTTTTTTTTTTTTTTTTAGTGTCTCCTAATAATTTTAGTAGAACAATCATGGCCCCTGCGCCTTGGATTTTTCCTTGTGGCCCTCGGAGGAAAAGGTTTGGACAAGCCTGACGTACAGTAACTCAATTACTGCTATATGTGTTTTTAACCAACATTTGCAGCTGCTGTGTGGCCAGGAGGAGTGCGTCCAGTGTCTGCTGGAACAGGAGGCGTCCATCTTGCTAGGCGACGCTCAGGGTCGCACGGCCATTCACCTGGCGGCGGCAAGAGGCCACGCCTCCTGGCTGAGCGAATTACTTGGCATGACCTGCCCCGAACTTGACTCACTGCCTCCTCTCAGAGACCATCACGGATACACGCCGCTGCACTGGGCCTGCTACCACGGTCGGTATTGGCATGACTCCGCCATCTGGGCGGCGTGTAGTCATGTGATTTTCATGTGTGCATGTATGTTTCTGTTATTAGGTCACGAGGGCTGTGTGGAGGTTCTACTGGAGCAGAAAGGTTGTCGCTGCATTGATGGGAACCCTTTCACGCCTCTGCACTGTGCTGTGTAAGTACGCAGGCTCTATTCTTATAAAACTGCACCGTATTCCTGTGAATGCTGAGAATCAAGCGTGCTCATTTTTTTTAATATTATTATTACGAGTGTTGTCACAATTACTTTAAAAAAGTAAACTAAACTTACGTAACTGCTTACTTTACTTGCTTTTAGAAATAACCAAATTAGACTGCATAATTATATTTTGCACATATATACCGGTGAATATAAATGATCATTGGTTTTGCCATTTGATTGGAAATGTGTTAAAGAACAAGGTTTGTTTTTGTTAAAAATAAAATCCTTTTTGACATATACAGTCACTATTTTTATTAAAAAAATGTCCACATTTCAATTTTTTAGAAATATGCTACTTGTTTTAGTTCAAAATAAACGGTCTGTTTTTCTCAACGTTTTTTGGTGGAAGTTGGGGGGCAAGTGATTTTGAAGTTACATATCTAGATAACACTGTTGACTATGCAACAAACCTTAATCTTTTTTGTTTTCAGCTGATTCAAACTCAGAATAATGACTATACAGTGATTCCTCACTACTTCGCGCCTCCCTTATTGCGGCCTCAGTGCATCACAGATTTTTTTTTTCATTAAAAAAAAAAAAAGCTATATTGTGGAGAGATATGCTGTGAACATTTCCTGCATTCCAGACAGACGAGTTAACTACAAATGCACTTGCTATGGGCACTCCTCAGACATTCGAACTGCTGGAGTACAAGTAGATTTAAATCTTAAATTATTTAATCTCATAAAGTAACTGTATTATTATTCCTTCCTGTTCCCATCGCTTTGGCTGTCGTCTCATGAAGAGCCGTGGTTATATTAGTGGCGCCCAGAAGTCTAATTAGAGTGAAGCCTGTAGCTGACCAAACATGATAACAATCAGCGTTTACATTTGAAATTCCAATTTAGTTCAAAAGAACTCCAGGTAAGACATTTATAACGCTGCGGTGCAGCGCTGCTCTTTCCTGCTCTTCCTTCACGCCGACCTAACAGCGTGTCATGAGGGATACAGGAAGGCCTACAAGATGCGTGATTGTGGGCAGGAGTAGATACAACTCCAGGGCGGGAGTAAATTACAACTTCTCATTGCCCTCATCGGTCGATGGTTGCGCCGGGAGCCAATAACGTGTCTTGTAGGAGTGCCCATCTCCCTCATGAAACTTACACACACACACACACACACACACACTGTATCTGGTGCCATGTAATGTCACATTTGCTGTTAAATGGTTATCATCTGTGAATGAAGATGTAAACTATCCCCATTGAAAAGGAAGAAAGAAACAGGAAAAGTTGATAGCTAAAAATTTACTTGGTTGTTAGAGTCGATGGGTGAACCTTTTTTTTTTTTTAAATACACAGATCCCCTGATTTTGTGAGCAACAGGGACTAAGCTTTGTCATAAATAACAAAAGCAATAACAAATAATACCAGATGACATCAGTGTATGATTTTGGTTACTTTGGCCTGAGCACACAATCAGAGTTTTTCTATAAGTAACGGCGGTTATGTTCCTCCCTAAAACTCTGCAACTTAATAAATTTCAGTATGCTGGATTGTGAATATGCAAGGGTTCCAATAAAGTGAGTAATCCCCATAATGTTTAATCTGAGGCAAATTATAACTCAACAGGATGAACGACCACGAGGCCTGCGCATCGTTGCTGCTGGAAGCGATGGGATCGGACATCGCCGGCTGCAAGGATGCTAAGGACAGGTGTGTGTGTGTGTGTGTGTGTGTGCGTGTGTGTGTGTGTGTGTGTGCGTGTGTGTGAGTGTGTTTGTGTTTCTGCGCCAGGCCAAAGGTTTGCTGAGTACAGTTCTATTTTTCCTTGATTCAAACTCACAAAAATATTCTGGGTCCTGTAACAGATTAGTGGCATTTAAATAAGTTCTTTCTCTCAGGACCCCCCTCCATGCGGCGGCCTTCTCCGGTCACGTGGACTGCGTCCAGCTGCTCCTTTCCCACGATGCACCAGTTGACGCTGTGGACCAATCGGGTCGCACAGCATTGATGATGGCGGCTGAGAAGGGCCGCGCCGGGGCCCTTGGTACACACGTTTGACTTTCTGCCGTGTTATACGTGTTGAAAAAAAGCTCAATATGAATAAAAAATTAATTTGATCTTGTGCATGGTTCTTTCCAGAGGTTCTGCTGAACAGCGCCATCAGCTGCCTCCATTACACTGACAAAGATGGCAACACCGCCCTGCATCTAGCGTGTAAAAACGTAAGTTCATGGGGGTCTGTTGTGTTTATTTTCGTTATACAAGTCTAAGTAGTGTGAGGTGTGAGTTGTGAGTGTGACATACTATCACAATCATGTTTGACCAGCTTTAGAACATTTTTTCAATATTGATAAGAAAACCCACCTAAATACAGGAGATTTATCCCCTCATCAGTCTGTTGGTGCTTTTGTTCTCATGTCGCCATCTTGCTAAATGTAAGCAGAGAACCCATCAGCATTTTGTCATTTATCGTACAGATGTGCTTTGCTAGTTAGCTTTAACAAGTTCGGCCAACCAGAGGATAGAAAATTCAGCATCCTTCTACCTATGAATTGTTGTGGAATCTGTAGCACTTAGATCGATAATAAGTCTGGTGTTCTCTCAGAGTGTGAAGGGACAAGTAAGAGTTGAGATTCTGGTTCACCACTACAAGATGAAAGCCAGACCTAAACGCAACCTTAAACACACAAACAGTTCTCTGTTCAACATGCTTATCAGTCGGCAGAGTGGAGTAAATTAACAACACGAAGGGCAGAGACCATAAAATGAAAACGTGTCATCCTATTCTATCGACACCACAGGTGTCAAAACTCTGGCCGGGGGGCCAGATCCGGCCCGCCACGTCATTTTATGTGACCCACAAAATGCTTCTGGCGGCTAAAATACCAAACTTACAAGTTGTCTTCAACTTTTAAAGGGACAGTGTGTAAGATTTTGACCATTTTTCATCAAAAAGGAAAAACTTAAATGATTGTAAATTTCAAAAACTTGCAAAAAAATGTGTTCGTAATGACCACTAGTATGTTTTAAACCTAATCATAGATCTAGTTATCATTAAATTATATTACATGGGGGGTGGCACTTTTCCGGAGGTGGCCATGTTTGTTATAGCTACGGACAATGATAAATGCAGCACCTGCACCTCCTACTTTCCTTAATGAAAACCGTTCTAAATCTTAGACACTATCCCTTTAAAATATTTTTTTGGGGAAAAAAACCCAAAACAAATTAGCTAAGTGTGTGACAAACTTGAACATGTATTTGACTTACAGTAACAGTCATTCCGGCCCTCTGACAGAAACTTAATGACAGCGTGGCCACGACAAAAAATGTTTGCAACCCTGAGCTACACAAGCACCATATTTTCCGCACTATAAGGCGCACCTAAAAGCCTGAATTTTTTTAAAAAGCTAATGGTGCGCCTTATAATCGGGTGCGCCTTATATATGCATCAATACTGTTTCTTTTGTGTGTTTACAGTTGAACAAGGTTGGTCATATTGACATTGAGTTATTATGCTATTGAGAGTTTTGAGTTATTATTTGAGTTACTGTTATTACTTTGAGTATTACTATATTGTGATTGAAAAAGTTTTAAAATATGTCATTAATTGAGGGTGCGCCTTATAATCCGGTGCACCTTATATATGGAAAAAGTTTTAAAATATGTCATTAACTAAGGGTCCGCCTTATAATCCGGTGCGCCTTATATATGGAAAAAGTTTTAAAATATGTCATTATTAAGGGTCCGCCTTGTAATCCGGTGCGCCTTATAGTGCGGAAAATACGGTAGTTCTCAATCATGTGACAGTGAAAGGGTCTTTTTAAACAAAACCATGTGGTCAGTGAACAAGCTTTCTCAAAAGCTGACAGTGCCTTTTAATCTGGTGCGCTTTATACAGCGCATAAAACTGTGAATTTTCATTTTTGAAGGAGAAAAAAATAAATAAAACAACTTAATCGCCATGTAAATTTTAAACTCTGACCTCTGCATTTCAGTCATAAATGTATTTATAACTTGGTGGCGCAGTGAATAGCACGTCCACAGTTCAAAGGTCCCGCTTCCAATCCTCCTGGCTCCGGCCTTCCTGTGTGGAGTTTGCATGTTCTCACTGAACCCACGTGGGTTCTCTCCGGGCACTCCGGCTTCCTCCCACACTCCACAAACATGCATGGCAGGTGTTTTAGACACACAAAATTGTCCTTAGGTGTGATTGGGTGCGTGAATGGCAGTTCGTCTCTGTGTGCCCTGCAATTGGCTGGCAAACAGTTCAGGGTGTCCCCCGCCTACTGCCAGAAGCCAGCTGAGATAGGCGCCGCCAAGTCTGCGACCCCAGTGGGGATAAGCTCTAGAAAAAGGATGGATGATTTTTTACAATTAAAAGTTTTTATAATACCTTGCTTGAAATTTTGATATGGTATATATTCTCCAATTTTGATGTAATTGATCTGGGGACAAGGTGCAAAAACACCTTTTTTAAAAAAAAAAAAATGTAATAAATCAACAAAACGGCAAAATGTGTTTTTAACACTTCTGTGGTATATGGTTAGTGTGTGGCATGCTTCTCCATCATCAGAAGAGTCAAAATGGACCGAAATAACTACATAACTGTGCAGGAAAAATAATAGTAGTCAAATTAATTATGAACAAAATATCAACTTTATACTTTTGAAAGTGGATTAAAAAAAGTATTCCATTGATAATTCATGACTGTGTATTTGATGATTTTATCCAGGGAAAGGAAGACTGTGTCCTGCTCCTTCTGCAAAAGTTGTCTGACTCTGCGCAAATAAATGCCACAAATGCTGCGCTACAAACGTGAGTTTTTTACGACCAAACTGGACAAACTGCGGCTCATGCTATAATCTTCTGTCTTGAACGACGTCACGTCTGGTCAGGCCTCTCCATCTGGCGGCTCGCAGCGGACTCAAACAGGCAGTCCAGCAGCTGCTGTCCCGAGGAGCCAACAGTCAGACGGTGGATGAGAACGGTAAGACGAGAACGGTGCCTTGACGAGACGCATTGGCCTCTGTGTGCATGCTAGTTTCCCGTCAGTGTTCACTTAAGCTTTTATGCAATTTTTGTTGTTGTTGTGGTTTTTACTCAGCTATTTGGAATGCTTGAGATCTTGTCGCGTATACGTTGCCCCCCCACTCGAGTGGACAAAGGTTATGTGGATCTGTCATTCAAAACAAAGCAGCCTGTCGTTCAAAACAAAGCGAAATGAGAAGAAAAAAAGGATTAATGGCCATCTAATGTCATTATTTAAAGGCATTGCTCCACAAAATGAATTCTGGGGACCTAAAACAAAGATTTATTTATTTATTTTATACAGCATATTTGCAGTTGACCCCTGCTATTTGACTGACTTTACCAGATTTATTTGTAGTTGCTCGCTTTCTTGGTGATGGTTTCAGGTTTATTGCTGATAAGAGCATTCTAGGATGTGTTTCAAGTAACCAATGAATACAGACCAAATTTGCCTTTTTTTTCTCGGCCAGGAAATGCAACATAGAAGTTATTTATCTACCTAATTAATTATGTTTTTTTTTTTAAGTAAATTCAACCTCAGCCATTCTTTGTTTCACTTGTAGTGTATGTGACAGATTAGGACAAATTTAGACAAATTTAGTTGTAGGGCAGGCAGTTATAAATGAGAATCGACATCCACCATTTGAGAGTCATGTAAAGCATGATAACGCCATCCAGTGGACATGATTGTCGATCGCACGCTCATCCGCTGTATTAAACATGATGGTGTATTATTATTGAGGGTTAAAGGCTTATATACTCATATAACCGTGTTGTGTTTCAATTGCAGCGTAACTGTAGAACCACAGACAGGGTGTTAACTTTAAGTGTAAGTACTAAAACAGACAAAAGAATCAGTACGAGTGCAGACAGAAGTAGAATAGCGCCTGACGGCAAATGTCGTCCTCTAGCCTTGCCAAAAATCGGCACTGGCATCAGCCTTAGAAAAATCCATATCAGTTGGACCCTAGTTCTTTCATACCAACCTCATTCAAGCTTGACTTTATGGAGCGTGCTTTGCGCAAAATCGCTCCAGCGCAAAAGTAGAACGTCCTGTTAAGATGACCACTCGGGAACGAAGCGGCCCTAGTAGATGAAGAAGTGCGTCCTAATACTTTTGTCCATGTCTGAACTGTGCAGCCCCTCCCTCTTTGTATGTTTGTGCGCCGCTGAAAAACTAACAGGAATGCCACGCCGTCCCTCTTTTGTCTCCCGCTTTGCCATTTCTGCTTCCTGTCCCATTTTGCCCCCTCCCCTCCCCCCCCCCCCCCCCCCCCCCCCCCCCCCCACCGCCCCTGTCTCTGTGTCGCAGGTTTGACGCCCGCTCTGGCTTGCGCGCCCAGCCGCGAGGTGGCCGACTGCCTGGCGCTCATTCTGGCTACCATGATGCCTTTCTGCTCCCCTTGCAGCTCCGGCGCCCCCTCCCCTGGCGCCCTGCTGAGGCTGCTGCCCCCCAAAGCGCACAAAGACGCGGCCGGTGCCCGGGGCCCGCGCGGCGCCAGGAACCCCTCGGGACCTTCCAGCGAGGGGACCACAGAGAACGACTCTGAGGATTCCGAAACTTTCTGAGCCTTTCTGCTGTGCCCCAATCCTCTCCGTGCCATCTGTCCAAGTAGAAGTCCATGCGGATCATTTGCATGTTACTGTTTGGAGGTTTTTTTTTCTTTTCTTTTTCTACACACGGGTGCTCAAATCCAAAATGACCTCGCCGCTCGGCCTCAGGCGACTTTGTGACTTTTCGATCTTTACAAGCAAGAACAGAAGCCGTTTTTAACAGAGAAATGAACGGGCAATGTCCTTTTTAGTCGTTTTTACTGATATTTTGGTTCAATGTGCTTAATAAGCAGCTTTTACACAAAAATTGATACTTCAATATTCACTGGAAAGATGGGGTGTACGCACTGGGTCCATTCATGATTACAAAAGGAGATTTATAGTCCAATGATGACCTGAAACTAAACTCTTAGCTTTTGTAATATTTTTAAAAATGTGGCAACTTTGTGACAATTTTGGATAGTCTTTGAAATTTGTTATTTTAGGTTTGAAAAAACAATTGGAGGATAAATTCAATTTAACACAGCACAAATCAAACTTGTGATGTAAGGGGCGTCAAGCTCATTTTTATTGTGGGCCACATTGTAGTCAGAGGGCCGGAATACATTGTGTTCATCACACAATTAGCTAGTTTTGAAATCGGAGACTGGTAAAAACTGTTCAAAAGAGAGGTTGGGAAGAAGGAAGGTTGTTTTTTTTTCACCCAAAATTTGAAAAGTTTAAGACAACTTGCAAGTTTGGTATTTTAGCCAGACACTTGAAGTTAAAGGGATAGTGTGTAAGATATCGACCGTTTTTCATTAGGGAAGGTGCTGTATTTACCAATGTCCGTACCTATAACAAACATGGCCGCCTTCGGAGAAGTGACACCCCCCATTTAATGTAATTTAATGATAACTAGACCTATGGTTATCTTTAAATCATACTGTTGGTCACTAAGAACACATTAATCTGCTAGTTTTTGAAACTTACAATCATTTCATTCTTTTTTAATTAAAAACGGTCTAAAGCTTAAACACTGTCCCTTTAAATCAGCATTTTGTGGGCCATGTAAAGTCATGTGGTGGGCTGTATCTGACCCCCCAGGCCTTGAGTTTGGCACCTGTGTTTTACAGGATTTTTCTCACAATTTTACAAGAACATAAGAAGTTGTAGTATTAACATAAAAGTTACAACTTCATGTCGGTCGTAAATTACAGGAAAGTCAAAATATCATAAGATTGAAGTAATGGAATCATTAAGAAACATCGCATATTATAATAAAAACAGTTGTAATACAGTGGTACCTCTACTTACAAACGCCTCTTGTTACGAAAAATTCAGGTTACAAAATGCCTCGTGGAAAAATATCGTCTAGTAACGAGAAAATTCAAGATCCGAAAGGCGACGTTTTTGGCATATGAGACACCAGACACCAGCGCACGTTCCAACAAGACTGTGACGTAATACTTTATCACAACCTGTGATGTCTACCGTGTTAACGTTTGTGATGCATTTTTATAATTTATTAATATCGTGGTTTGCCCATAAACAAGACAATAGTTTTTAGCACCAATCTCTACTGTGGTCTTTACTTGTTTCATCCACACTTCCCACCAACAATTCACGCCATAGAACTAATCAATCAAATTTTATTTGTATAGCCCTGAATCACTGAAGTCTCAAAGGGCTTCACAGATGAAAAGAGGTCATGTCGAGACTTCTTTCGAAACCTTGACATTAGCTATGGCTAACATTGTACATATTCACACAAAAGCATACATGTAACATACCACTTTGGGCTGTCGTGAACTGACATTAGCGTTGTTAGGATGTCGTTAGCACTTTAGCAATGACATCACACAGGAAGCACTTTGCATGACACCAAACTAAACTTAAGTAAGCTTACGCACGCAAAATAATCCAAAAATATATATTATTCCTCCGGTGGACTTGTAAATGATACCTAGATCACTGGGGATGTAAAATAAAATGTAAAAAATAAACATCCTAAAAGGGTGTCCAACACACCAGCACCACCTCAAGGCAAACAAGTAAACTGCATTCATGTTGGTAATATGATTAAAGAGTATAGGAGCTTTTTTTTTTTATTTTTTAATTCTTTGCATAATGCATTTTGATTATTATGCACTAATGTAATTCTAATATGTATTTGTTACTGTTCTGATCCATTTTTATAATTTAATAAAATTATTAATTTAAAGGGTATAGGAGCATTTTTGCGGGCTTAGAACGGATTAGGCTATTTACATGTAAAACGCGGCTCACTTCTACCTCTAGATTCACGTTACAAAAATTACTTCCGGAACAAATTAATTTCATAAGTAAAGGTACCACTGCGTTACGAAAGTCAGTTTAGAAAAATGAATCTATAATTTTACCATAAATGGTAGTGTTATTTAAAAAGTCACAAAAGTTGTATAATTAAAAAGTAATGTTTATATGAGAATAAACGTCATTGTTGCAAGAATGGTGTAAAAAGAAATCAATGTTTCTTGGGATTTGTTTTTCATTAATTTTTTTATTAATAGTAAGAAAGACTGGTTAAAAAAGTTCTTAACTTTACGAGTTCTCATGGAAATAATTTCACGAGAATTTACTTTGGTAGTAGAACAAGTCAAAACAGCGACAAAGTCCTCATTTGAAAGACGAGTCACATGGAAGAAAGTTGTTTTCAAGAATATTTTAGTGAGTACGTTGCTTTTATTTATTCTTTGTTACTTGAAGCACAAATAGTGAGGAGTTGCGTCGGGAAGGAAGCACACCGTCTTGCTCCTGTGCACTGCTTGCATGTCCACGTTTGTCAATCAGGGTAGTCGAGGTTAGCCTCTTTCAACATATTGTATCTATAAACATTCCCGTTAATCGTGCAGGATCGACGTCATCCTCTATTTATTTATAAATGCGTTTGATTTGTATTTCCATGATGGTACGCGAACTGCCAGCACTCCAATGTGAAACCTGTGTGTGTATCCCTACCAGCAATGTGCCATCAAATGTGTGCAGTGCCTTGACGTCGGCTTTTTTTTTAAATTAAATCTTCCAAGATCAGAGGTAATAACAACCAACACATTTCACTGTAGTTGGTCTTTCACCAAGGAGCTTTATGAACACATTCAGACCAATGGAATCATATGTGTGTGTGTGTGTGTGTGTGTGTGTGTGTGTGTGTGTAGGAGGGGGGGGGGGATTTTTCTGATTACTTTTTTCCCCCAATGCTTTGCAGTCCAAGTGTTCTCAGCGCTTCACCTTTTCCACATTTTGTCGTATTACAGCGACCCCGTTATAATTTGTTGAAAAAAAAACGAAGAAATCACAATGGTTACGTTTTCACGGCATTTGCTTAATAGTTTGTTGATCCACTTTTGACAGCCTCTTTTGAATATGATGTCACAAGCTTAGCACACTTCTCTAGGCATTTTGCCCATTTTTCTCTGAAGTTAATACTTCTTTGTCCCAGTCTGATGTCTGGAGGAGGTTTTCATCCAGTGTATTTTTGTATATTGCTGCCTTCATTTTTCCTTCTACAAATGTCCTGACGAGCCTGCCAGTTCCCGCTGCTGAAAAACATCCCCATAGCATGCTGCTTCATTACAAACATTACAAACCAAAGTGTAAAGAATGCAATTTAATAGAAAAGAGAAGCCTGAGTCAGGACAATCGTCACTCCAAATAGGTTTTAAAGCAGTTCCTGATGCAGTACGACCACATTTCAGTGTTTTTATATGTCAACTGTACACTCTGAAAAAATAAATGTCTTGCAGTTTTGCTTGTCTTCAGTGTTTCTTGTAGCAGTCTTTTAAATGGGGTTTCCTTAATGCATTGCAATGGGAGCCAATTATAAACTGTACATATTTGAGAAAAAAGGCCTAATTAAAGGAACAAATAAAATTATTAGTAAATAATTTAACTTAAACCACAACAATTAAATGTAGATACATTTACATGCAGTGGTCCTGTCAGTTTGCAAAGCACTCATTATAAATAAATACACACAAAAACCATTTAAAGGTCAATGTTAATGTTTTAATAGTTATATAATCTCTGTACATATTCA